>NW_015389610.1:50121-51482 GCF_001527695.2 Protobothrops mucrosquamatus
ACATTTCTCCCTCAGTGAAAAAGTTGATACTGTTGTATTTCACTGCTGAGAGGTTTTTTTTTAACAGATGAAGTAGATTAAACATTTTGTAAATAACAAACTGCTGGTGTTTTCTAAGGCATATCTTTTCTTCACTCTGAAGCCTCCTTGACTCCCCATTCTTTAAAAATGTAGTGGGAGAAAGTTCACATTGGCTTTCCTTTGGGAAGAAGTGGCAGCTGTGGCCAGGAGCGCCTTTGCACAGATTCATCTGATGTGCCAACTATGTCTTGTTCTGAGTTGGGAGGTCCTAGTCACAGTCACTCATGCTTCGGCCACTTCATGTATGGATTACTGCAACACACTTTACTTGGGGCTGACCTTGAAGAGCATTCAGAACCCCCAATTGGCCCAGAGTGCAGCAACATGAGCAATGATGAGTGTAGTATATTAGAATACCAATATATCTCTTTGTTATTAAGGTTGCACTTGTTATTACTTAGCTTCTGAGTGCAATTCAAGTTTCTGATTGTCACCTATAAAACCCTCCATCACATAGGGCCTCGATCTTTGCAGGATGGTGTGTCTCCAATCCTGCTTGCCTGTACGTTAAGATTTGACAAGATAGGCTTGCTTTGGGTCCCTTCTATTAAGCAGTGTCATCTTGTGGCACTTGTCCTCTGGAATAACATTGCCTTGGGATCGATACAGCCTTGATCTTGCTATCCTCTAAAAGACCTCTAAAAACATGGTTCTTTCCTCAGATACAGGGCTAGAACATCATATCATATCAGCCTGATTCTAAATTTTAAGTCACTGTTGTGATATTTCCTACCCCTGGCTTGGGGATTCTTTAAATAGTAATTTTATTAAAAATTACAATTACGTGATAAAACAACTAATACAGACTAAAAAGAAAAAAAAAGAAAAAAATAGGTACAGAAAAGAAAAAGAAAAGAGGAAAACAGAAAAAAGAAGAGTATAATAAAGAAAAATAAAAAAATAAAAAAATAAGAGTAGATGTCAGGGCCCACTTCTAAAACCTCATCCTAAGAAAGCAGAACTCGTGGTGGCAGTTTCTTCCAAAAGGAACTTTTATTAGGAGAAGCTGATGGCAGGCATAACAGACAGGATCTGAGGTTTTCCCGCTCAGATCAATAGGTTAAAGGAGTCCCAAGCAAACCCCACCCCAATAGTTCATCCAGTCAGTTTGAATGGGCCAATCCCCAGGTGTTACGTCCGTTGTGGGAAAATGCTGATAGCGCCAGTCCGTCTCAGGGTTATAGCGGTGTTTGTTGGGTCTTTGCACCTTCCCTTCCAAATAGGAGATAAGCGCATTCTTTTCTCCCCCTCTTTCTAGTTGACATCAAGGGAGGACAGTT
>NW_015389610.1:54021-68514 GCF_001527695.2 Protobothrops mucrosquamatus
CCCACCCCAATAGTTCATCCAGTCAGTTTGAATGGGCCAATCCCCAGGTGTTACGTCCGTTGTGGGAAAATGCTGATAGCGCCAGTCCGTCTCAGGGTTATAGCGGTGTTTGTTGGGTCTTTGCACCTTCCCTTCCAAATAGGAGATAAGCGCATTCTTTTCTCCCCCTCTTTCTAGTTGACATCAAGGGAGGACAGTTCAAAGAGTTTATATGCAGAGACAGTGAAAGAGTTACATTGTAGCGATAGAGAAAACAAAGAAGCAACCCGCAGCGTCTTCCCCCCTCCCTTCCAAGAGCATGACAGAACCTAGAAGAATAGAAAGAATAGAGTTTAGAATCAGAGTAAGGAAGAGCCCCCTTAGAAATATGGGTTCTGACAGTATAATCAAGAAAAATGAGAGAATTATATAAAGAAATTACTTTCCTCTTCACCAGCTTGCCACAGTCAACTCGCCGTGGCCAACTTGCCGTGGCCAACTGACCATGGGGCAACTGCCATGGGTTACATTAATATCAAAGAAATAGTCTAATAGAATCATTAAAGAAAGGATGCCAAAGAAGACAAAATAAAACGTGAATAACAAAAATTAAAATATTTCTTTAAATTATTGTAAATAATTAAATTGAATTGTTGAATTGTCACACAGCAAGTTGTCCTATGCTGAGTTGGCCATGGCAAGTGATCCCATGGCAAGTTGGCTGTGGTGAATTGGCCATGGCAAGTTGACAGCAATGAGTTGTCCCATTTCGACTTCACCAACTTATCACCTTCTCTTAAAATACAACAAATGATCTCTTCTTCCTACATACTTCCCTCCATGTAGATGCAGTTCCATTGAGGACCACACACTGAGTACGGCCGGTCAGCCAGCTACGAATCCATCTGGTGGTGATGCTGTCTAACCCACATTTTTCTATCTTATCGAGTAGTAGGTTGTGATCTACTTTATCAAATGCCTTACTGAAGTCCAAGTAAATTATATCCACAGCATTCCTCTGATCCACTAATTTTGTCACTTGGTCAAAGAATGTGATAAAGTTTGTCTGGCATGATCTGTTTTTGACAAACCCATGTTGGCTTTTAGTAATGACTTTGTTTGCCTCTAGGTGTTCGCTGATTCGTTGTTTGATGATCTTTTCCAGCATCTTCCCAGGTATTGAGGTCAGGCTGATAGGTCTGTAATTTCCTGGATCCATTTTTTCCCTTTTTTGAAGATGGGAGCTACATCAGCTCTTTTCCAGTCCTCTGGTAGTTCCCCAGTGCTCCAAGATCTTTGAAAAATATAGTTCAGTGGTTCTGAGATCACATCTGCCAGTTCCTTGAGAACCTTGGGGTGTAATCCATCTGGTCCTGGTGATTTGAACTCGTCTAGGCTGGACAGGTGCTCACTTACCATTTTCTTGCCTATCTTAACTTGTGTTTCTATACTGTTTTTTATGGCACTATTTTTGATAGGTTGGTCTTTTTTCCCTTTGTGTAAAGACAGATGCAAAAAATAAGTTAAATAGTTCTGCTTTCTCCCTATTGCTAGTCACCTTCTTACCACTTTCACCCACTAATGGACCAATCATTTCCTTCACTTTTTTCTTGTTTTTTACATGTTGAAAGAAGCTTTTTTTTGTTATTTTTGACTTTGGTCGCAAGCCTTAGTTCATTTTGAGCCTTGGCTTTCCTCACTTCATCTTTGCAGGCTCGGGCTATTTGGTGATATTCTAATTTAGTTATGTGCCCCTCTTTCCACTTTCTATACTTGTCCTATTTTTTTATCAACAAACATATCCTTAAAAGTGGTGACTTCCCTCATTGTGTAAAAACCCTAGTCCTGTGCAAGCATGACTCTTTCACATGAGTTTCTAGGGCAGCATTGCTGTATGTTAGCTTTATTTATAAGGGTGCATAACAATACCTGGCCCCTGAGAGGCCAGCTTCTTCATCTAAAAGCCACTCCATTGAAGCTATTTGTGCAATCTGAAACCTTGAATTTCCAAAGGTTGCTGTGATTGTAAGAACAAAAAAGCAACATACAATATTAGCATCTTTCAGTTTTTATAACACTACATGATTGTTCTTCCCTGTTTTGTACTCATACTGAGTGAATTTTNAGAAGCTCTTCTGATAACTTATTTCTCCAGCCACATTAACTGAGAGCCTAAACTATATTGTTTATATATATGAATGCTTTTGTTTGAACACCCTGTCGGCCCAAATATGGGAAGGAGAAATATTTTGCCTGTATCAGCTCAATCTAGAGCCATCCACAGGCAGCAGTCGCTTAACTGCGACATCATATGTGTTTTATTTTTCAAAATTTGGATTGCTAACAAAGAATTAAGGGATAGCTATTTCTAACCTTATTTGGTTTCATCAGCCAGACATACCCTTCTGAGATTCGAACCTGGGCTGTCTGCATGTTAAGCAGAGATGTTAGCCACTAGGCCACAGGCTCTTTCTCGCTTTGTTAGCTACAAGAGACAGGGGAAGAGGATGAATGCTTTTTTCTTTTAGAGCACCCTGTCGGCCCAAATATGGGAAAGAGAAGTCTTTGGTTATTCGGGTTTTCTCCCGCGTAAAATTATGATATGCTAATGCTGCAGCCTAATCCAAATCAACTTGAAAAGACTGCAATAGTTTGCCCATCAAATGGGATTATACTTAAGATTCAGCCATTCCTGTTGATGGCAAGAGAATAGAAGGCTTAGAATCTAGCTAATCTATTTTTCTCTCAATATTTACAGTCATTTGCCTCAATAAACTGAACTGCATTGCGATGTTACGTAAAGCCCGCTCTCCACTGAAAATTTCAGTGCTGTCATATTTTAGAAGCCAGCATCCTGGCAGTGCTAAATATTTCAAAGTTCTGACATGAGTAAATACTCAGCAACCAGACCTTGAAATACTTACAGGCTTATTGATAACCTGTCAGCTTGTACTTTTTTATTTTTTAGATTCCTGGCATTTCTTACTTAGTTTCCCACAATAGATTTTTTCTGTAGGATAATTTAATTTAAGATTCCTTGCAGTTTTGATTCGCATAATATTAGTTGTGTTCTGTTATCTATGCCCATGCACTTCGGTATTAATTCCCTTCCTGAAACCACACTGGTAGCTTTTATATTCCATAGAAATGCAACAGCTTGAATCAGAAGAACTTGAGGATATCAAGTTGTGCTCTCCAGTTATTGTCTCCTTTACAGTGGATGAACTCTTGAGTTTCTGACATCATCGCTTCTCTGTTTATGCAGTTAATCATATAGCAAAAACTGGGCCAAATCATAGAGGCCAAGGCTGCAACTTCTGTGCTCCATTCTTTTAAAGTGAACTGGGTGGACCTGGAATGAAAGACAGGCAAGAATGGGAAACGTAGGCGTTGGCGCTTCAGATTCATTCTGCATAATACAGAAATGCTCCAGTAGACTAAGCAGCAATATTTAATGTTCATTAATGCTAAGCTGGATTTCCCTTATGAGGTAGAAAGTGGAAAAGACTTCTACCTGACCTCTTCTTGAGATAACATATTGGTTTACAAAGATTAGTTTATCAATAGTAGGTATTTGCAAAATAATCATGAACGTCTGCCCTGATTGTTCCAAGCATGAGGCAAAACTTATGTTTTGAGAGGCCTGTTTGAAAACAAAATTCAGGTTCACTCCAAACATGAAATAAAATCTGACTACTTTGAGGAACATATTTTTGCATAGGGATTTGCAAAAATGCAGTGAACAAAGAACTCTGAGCTGTCAAATAACAGTGGCAATTTTCACTCCAATTTTGACTGTTCCTTCCACTTATTTATTTATTTATCTATCTATCAGTGGGGTGTTAAATAAGTGACATACCATCCTTATATGGGATTCTAGGTGAGTTGGAAGGCAAAAAGTTGGAAATTAAAGCATACATGATCCATCACTTTCAAAACTCAGCCACCGCATCCCAGCCTCAGCAGGACATGACATTCCTTCTCCCATCACCATGAATACTTATTGATTTTTCATACTGATTGTTTATTTAATCTGTTTATCTATTTAAATTTGTTATGATTGCCGCACTCTAATGAACTCTGGGCAATATACAAAATCCCCCCGAATTCAATAAAATTCCATATTTTATTTTCCAGATAAAACATTAAACCACATTGACAGCCTAGCCTAAAACAATCTCAGAGCAATACTTATCAAATAAAACAACCCTCCCCCCCCCACACACACAATACAACAAGACAGACACAATATTCCTCACTCCTGGTTCCTATTATGAGAAAACTGTCTATATCATCTTTGAACTGGTCAAATGAAGGAACCTGAGTCTAGAGTTCTTTCAGATGTTCTAAACTCTGTGTCATACCTATTTCCAAGACTTCCATGGAAGGCCCATCACTGGTGGACATTGCTCCAGATACCTCTACTGCCTGAAGTTAGGAAGGCTGAGACCAGGGAAAAAGACTTCTGAATGGTGGTGGTCCTAAAAGGTTCATTTTTAAATTCCTGAGCGATGATGGGATGGCTCTCCCCCATTCTTGAGATTTTTCTTTCTTCTACTCTGCAGTCCATCCATTGAATTTTAATAGTAGGTAGTTGTATTTTTTTAAAAAAAAAACTGAAACGAAACTAATTAGAATAGAATAGAATAGAATAGAATAGAATAGAATAGAATAGAATAGAATAGAATAGAATAGAAGGGATCTTGGAGGTCTTCTAATCCAGCCCCCTGCTCAAGCAGGAGAACCTATACCATCTCAGACAGGTGAATGTCTAGTCTCTTCTTAAAAATCTCCAGTGATGGAGCGCCCACGATTTTGGGGGGTAAGCTGTTCCACTGGTTGATCCTCACTGTCAGGAAGTTTCTCCTTAATTCCAGGTTGCTTCTCTCTTTGATCAATTTCCAACCATTGTTTCTCGTCCTTCCCTCTGGTGCTTTGGTGAACAACCTGGCCCCTGGTGCCTTGTGGCAGCCCCTCAGATACTGGAAAACTGTTATCAGATCTCCCCTATTTCTTCTTTTCTTTAGACTAGCCAAACCCAAGTCCCGTAGCCGTTCTTTGTATGTTTTAGTTTCCAGGCCTTTGATCATCTTAGTTGCTCTTCTCTGATTTTTTTCCAAACTCTCAACATCTTAATTTGTGATATGGTGACCAAAACTGGCTGCAGTATTCCAGGTGTGGTCTTACTAAGGTTTTATAAAGCGGTACTAATACGTCACGTGATCTTGATTCTATGCCTCTGTTTATACAACCCAGGATTGTATTAGCTTTTTTGGTGGCTGCTGCACACTGCTGGCTCATAGTCAAGTGATCGTCCACTAGGACTCCAAGAGTATCACTGACGCTGATTTGGGAACTGAAGCATCTTCAAATTTCCAAAAAGAGATAAAAAATATTTTCTGAATACAACAGCCTGCATGCTGTAAAACTGGTTTTTGCTATGCATTCATTTTTCTTTTTTTCTGTTTATATCACATTTGGCAGCCTTTCTACTTCCATATGAATTCTTACTATTAGCCCAAGGCTGCCATAACTGTGCTCTATGAAACTTTTGGTTCACGCATAGCTTCAGTTCTGCTCTATCGGGGCTGGAATTCTCATTTCTGATAAAATGGACAGCTTTGCTTATGCTGTGCTTCATAGGCTCAAGCTGTTGAATGGGTGTTTTTTTTCTGAACTTGATGAGGCGTGCCATGATAGAAAATTGAGCTCTCAAGTTTAATTAAGGCAATAGATTAAGAATGTCCTCCTTCAAATTCCATTGCTCAAAATCCCATTTGCTCAAATGTAAAGGGAACTTACATTTCCTAATCGAAGTCAAACACTTCTAAGTTCCCTTGATTTCAAAAGGAGTTTAATTGCATTTGGAAACTCAATGAGACTTAGATCTACTCTAAACAGTTTCACTAATCAGAGATATATATTCAATTTCAAGTGGAATCTGGACCTACAGGAGGTTTCTCAGCATGATCCATTATGCATAAGTCCTCTCTTTACATGACATAACATTCTATGATGCATGGGAAACTCTATATCCTTTTCCCATAGTGATTATCATTTTACAAAATCTATTTACAAAAACAAACAAGCTTGAAGAACATTTGGTCAATACTTGGCTAATTGGTCAACTTAATCAAAATTTAAATTATCTCAGCAAGACTTGCCTCTGTGAAACAAACCAGTCTAATGGGCAACATCTTCCCAAACCACATCCCGTGTGAATTTAATGTTTATAGCAGAAGGCAAATAAAACCAGAGTACCGGAAAGGTTTTTCACGGCAGAAATGGAAAGGAGGTGACTTCCTTATGGCTGGTCCAGAACAATAATCTTTTTTAAAAAAAAAAAATACTCTGAATTTTCACAGCAGCATAGGATGACCAACAGGGCTTTGCATAAGCTGCATTGCTTGGCATCACTAAAAATGTAACATTACAGGAAATACTGCTTGGGGAAGCTGACAAACTATCCACTGCCTTTGTTGTTTTTTTAAAAAGTTCCTTTAAAAAAAAAAGAAAAAAATGGAAAATGTTCCTTTATCATACATAACTTTTCCATCCCATCACCAAAAGGTTTTATTCCCCTTCCAATTGGGAAACTTTCTTATATTTGCAGGTAATGGGAATTTTGATCCAGCCCACCCTTGATCTCAAAAGAGATCAAGTGGATCAGATCTGGTTAGAAGTTGGATGGGAGAGGACCAATGAATCCCAGGGTTGTAATAAAATGGAACTGAAATCTCCAACGTAGCTAAATTGGGGATTTAAACACACACACACATCCTAGAGGAAGAAAATGCAAACTATGTACACATTATTGACAAGTGAACAGTATAGATGTATCCATGTAATTACTAGGACAGTGATGGCGAACCTTTTAGAGACCGGGTGCCTAAAAACTGGCTGACCCCCCAGCCTGGCCCTGCTCTGCCCGCCCACAGGGCCACTAACCACAAATCGCCCAGGCAGCCTTGCAGCGCCATAGCGGCCATGCCCTCCTCCCGCACCCTGCAGCATCATCTGCACATCATGGGGTGTAAGGGTGGAGTCTCGCCCCTGCTGCCTGGCTGCCATGTGCTTGGCTGCACTGCTCCACGTGGGTCGCGCCTGGGGGAGCCTCTCCTCTGGGCAGGCTGCTGGTGAGGAGGAGGTTGCGGGGGGAGGCAGGGCTGGGGCAACAGCACGTGTGCCCACAGAGAGGGCTCCAAGTGCCACCTCTGGCACACGTGCTATAGGTTCGCCACCACTGTACTAGGAGTTGAACTGAGAGGATATGGGAGCCATAATTAGTCTCAGGTGACAGAAATTTTAGACATGCTGCTGTATAAACTACAGATGCACCTCCAGCCCCAGACTGAAGAAGCTTGTTCCAGATTTAATTGTAGTCAGACCCCAGAATTTTATTTTCCTTTTTTAAAAAAAAAAAATGTGACAGATGGGAGAAAAATGCCAAATGGTTTTGGCTTGCATTCTGAAATTTTTGTTTCATCCACACTTATTTGTCCCATTTAACATGGCTTCTTATGCAAAAGCCTAATAGAGGTTTCAGCTTAAAAAATGTTGTACAACAGATGTTTCTTGCTCTCAGATGAGATTTAGATAGTATCAAACTTACGCCTCTGTGCAGAGGAGAACCTACCCTCACCCCATCCACCCCACCTCATGCCACTTGGAAAGCAAGCTATCATCAGATAATGCCTGTCATACATAGATAAAACATACATATAGAAATAGGTTTGAACACAATTCACACTGAAATTAATGGGACTTTTTCGGAAGGAAGGAAGGGAGGGAGGGAGGGAAGGAAGGAAGGATATTAAGGCATTTCTTAAGGATCCCTCAAAAGGATAAAAAAGTTTACACAGATGCAAAGAAACTGGATTTAGTCCGAATCCCAAGATGCTTTTCCTAAAACTTATTTCATTGCCAGTAATGCTAAAGAAATATGCTTTGCTCAGCAAGAAGCTTAAAAATCTGGTCTGCCAAGGAGTTCAAATATTCAGTGACGTTTCTGTCATTGAAAAGTGATGTGCTGATCCTATCATTATTTTGACACATAGCTAAATTAGCTAAATATATACATATTTCATGTTTGTTATTTCAAAGAGGCAAGTCAAGGTTTCTTTCTGTAGCATGATATGGCTTTGAAGTATTTCAAAAGTTTAATCATGTTTGAAATTACTCTTCTAACAGAGCTCTCAAAGGTTTCATAGAGTCATCAAAACTGGCAAACGTAGATTGTTTTATTAATGAGATTCTTCAGGTTAAATTATGTTTTGTATTACAATCTCCAAAATTCTCAAATCTTCAATTGGCAATTTAATATATCTGTAAGACATATCTGCAAGCACTACAAAAAAAAATCCCTTTGTTAAATTTGCATATTTTAATTTAATACAGCATTGTACAGTTCAATATGTGGGACAGGATGTCAAATGGTACAATGCTGCAGCCCTTCATAAAGCAAATAAAAACTGGTATCGCCATATTAAATACACTGCTAGGGTTGAACATAGTTATTCACAGAGCAATCACCTGCAAATTTGGTTGCACTCACTTGCCAGTAAAGCTCAATCAACAGCAAAGAACAAATGGGAAAACTTGGCATGACCAGTTCAGGGCAACCAGCTCCCTGCCACCAGCCTCTGCCACCAAGCTGCCGCAGGACAACTCCATATGGCCAACTCACCATGAGGATAACTCACCATGGGCGGCCAGAGAGAAACCCAGGCAGGTGGGCAAGCAAGCAGGTGGGCAGAGAGCAGAGCAGCGGCGGTGGCCGGTGGCTTCCCAATTTCACAGTTGCCACTGCCACTGAGCTCTGGGCCAAAGAGGCCAGGGATGATGGCGGTGGCAGCGGTGGGCAGGGCGGGTGACAGGGAGGTGGCAGCGGCTGGGTGTGTCCCATTTTCACACATGCCATTGCTGCTGCACCCACCCCAGTTCCAAACCAAAGAGGCTAGCACTAATTGGGTAATGAAATGTCTGCAAGAAAACAACCAAGCTCAGAGACGACCAAGGACCCCTCAAAGAACCTTTGGCCAAGTCATTGCAATTTGTATTCAATAAACCACAACTCTGGCTTAATTTGATGCATGAGCCAAATCTACGTTTGAGATCATAAAATACATTTTCCCCAGTGGAATAAATATTGTAATTTCATTCCATTGGAGAGTTGTGCTCCATCTTTTTTCTATTTGGGAGGTGTTTTCCAGCAGGAAACTGATAGGACTTTAAGTCCATTGCACATCGTATTACATTTCACATATATATATGAGACCTCAGTGGAGATATAAAGGTATGCCTATGCAGTTTCAAGGGATGCTTCCCAAACAATGTTGGCAGAAAGGATACCCTGAGGCTGCTTTTCAAAGCCAGCTGATGCCCACCCTCACCCTGACCCCTGCTTCAAAAATAAAATTCCCTGAAAGCTGCTAGAAGAAGCTTCAAAACGTATGTAGAAGCCTCTTCTAACTTGTAAACTTACCTAAGGTTTTATGATGCAAAGCACTTTCATGAGAAAAATCCAAACTTCATGAGGCTTCAAGGTAAATTGCATCACCTCTAAAGTGCTAAATCCACCCTTGAGACAAAATGCCATTGCCCTGTGCATTCCTCATAGATTGCTCAAAGATGTACTTGAAAGGGACAAAGCAAAACACTCTAAACCAATAGGCCTACATTGCCTATTAATACAAATCAAAACAGGTATCTCCGATAGCCACTGAGAAACCACATGAAAAATGAAGCCATTGGATCGACATCCAGTATCTGCTGAGGCTGACGGAGGGGGTTTGGGGGAAAGATATTTGTATGAAAAAAAAATCTGACATGGCACTTCTAAGCATTAATCTTATATCACAAAATATAATGCGTGATTTCCATTCAGCATCTTTCCACTATACATGTGAGGGAAATGTTTAAGGAGCTTGGTTCCTCAACAGGAACAGGCATGCAAAACTATTTGAAATTCAAATAACAGCACTGTAATTATTCTGTGGATAATTTACACATTTATTATTTTGAAGGCTTAGAATGGAGGTGAAAGTTGCTAAGGACATCTACTTTTTCTCTCCCTATCAGCAGCTTGCAGAAAAAGGACAGATGGCTTTTACCAGAGATATGAACTTCCTTTTTTTGGGGGGGGGGGGGCATTTTCCATATATTATACTATTGAATTTTAACACATTTCCAATGTCAAACAGTGCCTCTGATCAAAATATTTTAGAGTCACCATCCTGCATCTGGGTCTCACCCCCTTGAGCTCATTCATTCCACGCACCCAGTTCCAAAAAAGATATTAAAAAGTTCAAATCTCCCTACCTTTTTCCTTTGAATGTTTAGGCTGCACTTGAAAATTGAAAAGCAAATATTTGATTGATGTTTATAGAGAAACCTGGACTGCATCAAACAGTTGGCATTGAAAAACCTTCGTGAAAAAAGAGCGCCAATTGCTTTTTTATTAAAGAAAGAAAAGACATAATCCTAAGAAATGATTCACTTTAATATCTGACCATTGCTTGTCTAGAGCCTATAGCATACCTGGTGCTGTCAATCATTACCCATGCAGATGAAAAAGAAATGACCTGATGGAGGTCATTGCCCTCTGCTCACATTAAAGTGGTCAACACTGTCACCATACCTTTTTTTTAAATTAGACTCTCCTTTGTAAATCTGATTGTATACAGATCCTTTTTTATTTTCCTGTTAAAGGAAGCTAGGAAGATGGGGAAGAAGGGACAAATCTCCTAATCTCCTTGAATTTGACATGTTTTAGAAGAAGCAGGATGGGGATGGGGTGAGAATAAGGATGACGATGAGAGGGGGAAAGGAGAAGGAGAGGGAGGAGGAAGATGGATAGTAGGAAAAGAAGAAGAAGAAGAAGAAGAAGAAGAAGAAGAAGAAGAAGAAGAAGAAGAAGAAGAAGAAGAAGAAGAAGAAGAAGAAGAAGAAGAAGAAGAAGAAGAAGAAGAAGAAGAAGAAGAAGAAGAAGAAGAAGAGGAGGAGGAGGAGGAGGAGGAGGAGGAGGAGGAGGAGCAGCAGCAGCAGCAGCAGCAGCAGCAGCAGCAGCAGCCTAAGGCAGCAAACATACTTAACCCTCCTGCCTTCAACATTATGAAGTATACAGATTTGAAACCCTGCTTAATAATAATTAATCATCCAATAATACTTTCCACCAATAACATCAGTGCTATTGATTTAACTGTCCTTGCAGTTAATACACTTGCAGGCCTCTTGAACAACTCTTTTGTTCATCTAGATTCAGAAGGAGGGCTTTGCTTTTGGAAATTGAAATCAGGGTTGGAGTATTTTGTTGGTCTGCTCTGTCAAACTCTGAATCTGATTTGTTCAATGTTTAAAACTTTAACATCAACAAGACTTCAAAGCAAACATGGCATCAGCAAAGACATTTTATTTTAAATATATTCCTTCCCATTGTTAGCAGTCCTTACTTGTATCCATAATTTAAGTATTAGAGACCAGTAGAAATGACTAAGGATATATGCAGTTTCTATAGATAAATTTAAAATTCACAATGTGTATAAATACAGTTATACTTGAATAGAAAAATATAGAATTCTAATAGGTTAACAGCCCTAAGTTATGGATTTCCAGGGGAGGCATGGAGAACTGAAGTTATCTCTGCAAAAGTTATAGTAGACAGTGTGTAGACTAGTTTTTTTGGAACCTCTCCAGATAAGGAGAGATAAGGAGATTACCCACATGTGCTCTAGATGACTGGTCCTCACAAAGAGATTGCAGGACAGCAGTCTTACATTGGCTTGAGCATCAGGAGAGAAAAGGATTAACCACTTTGCTCACAATAGCTGTGGACCTTTTAAAAGACACTAAGTTCACAAGAGAACCAGGAGACTATGAGTTCCAATCCCACCTATGCACAAAGTCAGCTGGGTGACCTTGAGCTAGTAACTTACTCTCAGTCCTAGGAAGAAGTCAAGGGCAAACCATTTCTGAAAAGTTTGCCACAAATCTGCAGAGACTTGTCCAGCAGTCTCCAAGAATCACATCTGAAAAAAAAGTTTGCATGCTCACTTTATAATCAGTTTCAGCAATTGCTTATTAACCATCTTAAAGCTTAACCATAAGATGGTTAATAAGCAATTTCAAAATCACCAGGAGAGTTTAGCTTCAACTCTGAATAAAAGAAATATTAAATATAAGCTTAAGAACTTAATGAAATAAACAGCAAAAAACCTGAAGATTTTGATTAAAAAAAAGTTACAAATGGATCTAGTGTCCTCTTATATTTGGAATACTGACTTTTGATATAAGATTTTTGAATTAAAAATTAAAAAAATAAATTGTTATGGGAACCAAAATTATTTTGGCTATCTTGGCTCTTCACAAAGGTAAGTGATCTCATAATTTTAGAATTTAGTTTTGACATTAGAGGGACTAAAGATTCTAAGTAGCAAGGGAAAAATATAAGCCTGCTGTTGGAATCTGTTAATGGGGACTTACAAAATGATATAAAATGTCATAACATTGGAAATATTAAAGGAGATCTTCAAAGAATGAAACCAGAAATTAGTAGCCAAGATATTAAAAGTGTCAGTCTGTGCAATGAGACGAAGAAGAATTGGGAAAAAAATCGAATATTGCAACAATATTTGAATGCACTAAAGATTATCTTTGTTAGAAGTGACAGGGGAAAAAATATACAGTTAGTTTATTTGAAGAAGTTTAAATAAGAAATTGGGGTGTTTTTTTTTCAAAGTTCCAGCAACCTTTTACAGACTTTTTGCTGACACCAGGATTGAAAAGTTGATGTTTTATGGATTTAGTTACAGATAAGGGATGTGATATGGAATGAAGAGATCTCTGTTTATAACAAAATAGTAACTAAAGTATTATCTAGTAGACAAAGTTATTAAATGTATCTATACTACTTGTAATGAATCATTTCTTTACATATTTGTTTTCTTATTTTATTCTTTCTTTCCTTTCTTCCTATTCTTTTTTTTGTTTACTTTCCATCAGTTTTTACTATTATAATCAAAATTCCTAAAAGTAGAAAAAAGTAGTCCCAGTTTGCAATCATTTCCTTATTATGTATAAAAGACATTGTTAGTAAGTTACTATAAAAAACTCTTTTTAAAATGTTGAGAAATAACAGCCAGTTATTTAAATGAGGCATATTCCAACTAAGCATAGGTAAGACTGCAGTTATTAAAGGCACATTTATAATAATTTCATTCAATCAAACTTTTGTTTCAGCAGAGTAATCATTGCACAGATTTCTGTCAAACTGATTGAGAGCAATTATGCAAATAAGTACCTTGTTGCTATAATTTTTATTCCAATTCCATGTTTATAGTAGTGCATCTACAATTATATAAAAAGTAATATAATTTATCTTTCTTAGACTATAATTTCCTATTTATAAATAGTATAATTTATATTAGGCTGACATGTAATATATGTCTTTTATAACAGTGATCTTATTATGTGCCAAGTGCAACAATAGATGGGTCTACTCCCACCCACCCCAAGTTAGAATAGAATAGAATAGAGCTGGAAGGGACCTTGGAGGTCTTCTAGTCCTGCCCCTTGCTTAAGCAGGAGAACCTATACAGTCTCAGACAAGTGACTGTCTAGCCTCTTCTTAAAAATATCCAGTGATGGAGAGCCCACGATTTCTGGGGGTAAGCTGTTTCACTGATTAATTGTCCTCACAGTTAGGAAGTTTCTCCTTAATTCCAGGTTGCTTCTTTCTTTGGTCAGTTTCCAACCAATGTTTCTTGTTTTGCCCTCTGGTGCTTTGGAGAATAGTTTGATGCCCTCTTCTTTGTGGCAGCCCCTCAGATACTGGAATATTGCTATCATGTCACCTGTTTCTTCTTTTCTTTAGACTAGCCAAACCCAGGTCCTGTAGCCATTCTTCATATGTTTTAGTCTCCAGGCCTTGGATCATCTTAATTGCTCTTCTCTGAACTTTTTCCAAGGTCTCAACATCTTTTTTGTAGTATGGTGACCAAAATTGTTTGCAGTATTCCAGGTGTGGTCTCACTAGCGTTTTACAAAGCGGTTCTAATACTTTGCATTAAGTCTAAATATCTTAGATACTGTAGCCTCTTCCAAGAGTCTGTAGAGCCTGTGCAGTCACTTCCACAAGATTCTTGTTTTGCTGGCAACTCTTCCTTCCATTTGGCTGGAAGGTTATCTATATTTGTCAGTTTATCTGTTTTTTGCTCCTTCTGGTTAGTATTTGGTATGTAAAAAGAGTACAAACGCTATCATATTTGATGATTTCAGTTTACTAGAAAATTTCATCAATTATACAGTGAGAGGGGGGGAAAGGCAACAACAATTATGACTGAATGTTGCAGCATTTTCCCCCTCTATGTTTGTTTATGCGATATAATTAAAGCTGATTATCATCACTTTTGGTCCAGACAACAGCTACAAATTGAAGCAAAGCTGACCAAAAGAGGTTTTCCATCATTACTGCATCACTAGAATACTTTATTGCTTTTGACAGCATGGAAAAAAGAT
>NW_015389610.1:68681-83257 GCF_001527695.2 Protobothrops mucrosquamatus
ACTGTCCCATAGGGACATTTCAGCAGTGACCGGCACACAAGCAAGGTCTTTCATTTAAAGCACAAAATAATTCTGCAGCAAATATTGACCACAAAAATGATGAACATCTCAGAGAAAAGAGTTGGGTTTTATCCATGAACCACACAAAGAAACCACACAGTAGGAAACAACAACAAAGGGAAAATAGTGATCACTGGAGAAATAGCATCGGATAGGGCAACGGCATTTAAGAAGAGGGAATATCAATCCCTGGAAACTAATGATGGGACACTATGAACATTGCAGTGTTTAGGGATGAGGACAAGTCTGTGGTCTGCTCTCTCCAAGCCTTTTTCTTGGCCTCAGAGACAAGTTTGGGCAAGCAGGAGAAAGGAGTGCTGGTGCCCAAGCCCTGGTTGGGAAGTCATGAGTTCAGAAGGAAGAGGAGGAGGAAGAGGAGGAAGCAAAAGGAAAAAGGAGACTGAAAAGTCAACCTGCAAGTAAGAGAAGAAAGGAAAAAGAAGGAGAAAGCTGAAAGCTATGTAGATAATTGGACGGGGGGAGAGGAAGGAGGACCTAAGCATCATTTGGTGGTCCTATCCTATTCATCAAGGTCTTGAGTTAATGATGGTGGATAGAACCTCCAGCAGCTCATGGAAGAAGGAATGAATGAATGAATGAATGAATGAATGAATGAAGGAAGGAAGGAAGGAAGGAAGGAAGGAAGGAAGGAAGGAAGGAAGGAAATTCTTATCAACACTTCCTCATTCATGTTGACTATGTCAGGTGCAAGCAACCAGAACAGCTCCAAGGTTTATGTCAAGAGGTTTCTTTATTGCTGATTCATCAGCATATTGGCCATACTGCCTGCCTGCCCTTGGGGAAGCCTGATATAGTGCTAAGTGTCGGATCTCATACGCTTTCTCCCTCCTATGGCATCTTAGATGGAATATCTCTTAAATTCCTTACTGGGCCTCCTTCCTTTTAGCCATTGGTTCCACCACATCTGGGATTCAGGAGAAGGAAGCTCTTTCTGATCTCTAAATGGTTAGAGTGGGAAATCAACCCCAAGTGCTGCAACCACTTTTGCTTTTGCTGGGAGAGAGTGGGTTTCCCACAGCAGCAGATATTTCCTCATACTCAATTTCAAGTAAAGGCATCAATTCTGTCAGAGAAGAAAGCATCTTAGCTGTAATGGACTCTCTGTATTTCCCAAAACAGACAATGACCATTTTTGGAGCAACTGAAGCACTTGGATGAGCACAATATTTAGTCCTGAAGATGAGACAAAAAATAGGATCATTTTCTATGGAGCCTGAAAGATGGTGTTTTGCTCTGACCTCAGTACATCTGCTTTGAACTCACAACATTTTGTTCGCCCTTATGCTGGTCTCTGCACATAAATAAATAACCGTATCTCTTCTAGCTGACAAACCATTACTGCCTAGGCTTAAAATGTTGTGTATAGCAATATTATATATACATTTGTTAGATATTTTCCCTAGGCAAGATCATCTGCACTAAAGAATCTTGCTTTTCTCTCCTTTTTTGCATTTAAAACATCAGTATATTTTCTATTATTCATAGTCGCCATGCCAATTATAAAGAAAAATAAAATTAAAAAAAAAATAGAAGGAAGGCAAAGCCAGGTATTTTATCAACTACAGGTTGCTATTTGGAGCAGAATGAACCTTCAGAATCCAGAGCTTTTTTAGCCCATGTGAAAGACAAATAAATAGCTCCATTTGCCGCCGTGACTTCAGCTCACAAGCTTTTTCTCATAAGCCTGTCAATGTAAGTTATTTGGTAGTACAATTTATCTGAACTGAAAACAGGCTTACCTGCCAGCAGAAAACAACATTTCTTTTCCAATCTATTTATCCAAATTAAACTTTTATTCTAAGACTGTCATGGTAAGCTGATAACTGCAGACTGAAGCATTTTGCGTACTTTTTACATAATGGTGTCTCTTTGTTTGATGCTTGCTTTGGAGTGGAATAACAGCATTTCTGTCTGTTTTCTTTTTTTCAACTGGTTTATTTGTGATAATTTTCGTTCCACCCCCAAAATGCACAGAGTCAGATCACTAATCCTTTTTTTTGTGTGCCATCTATAGCTCATTCCTAAGTACTGTAGAAGTATTTCAATAATATAATTTAATGACCTAATTATACGTTGAGAGATAAAAGTAAGGCTTTGACAGTCTGTTATGTAGCTGAGTGAAGAGGTTAAGAAAGAGGGGGAAAATGACAAAGCACAAGGGTTATTGTGTCAGCATGCCCCATATTAGGTATATTCTTACTGAAAAAGAAGAATCAGTCTGTTAAGAGTTGCTTATTTCCAATTATTACCCTGCCTCGTCTTATCTTGTTAACTATCTGTAGTAAGAGGATTGGCTCTATCTCTTCCAATCCACTCCATCTTTCTAGGCAATCATTATAGAAATAGATAAGTACCTGTTATACTGATAACCTGAACTTAAAAGGACTAAGTTCACCTTGCAATTAAAATGTTGAATTGTGCTGTTATCAAAATAACCACATTGTCCCTCTTCTATTTCAAGTAAAATAATTTTAAAGTCACTGAAACCTCCTGAAAGCATGTATCAACAGATCTCATGATCAAAGTCTGATTCTTTGTGAAATGTTATTAAAATCTCTCCAGACTTTGATGACTTGGACTTTGGGGGTTCTTGGTGCCTGCACAAGGCAAATCCCGAGGCTTGGAGAGAATTGCTGACTCCCACTGATTGAGCATTGCTTGGAGAGAATTGCTGACCCCCACTGATTGAGCATTGTTGGGAACCTGGGACTGCAACATTTCTAAGGGACACTAGTAGGCTAAGACTTCTGAAACACAAATTGAAAATACCCTATTTGCAGTGGAATGGAGTGATACAAGGATATTACAATCTGTTGCAATCTGTTCAGACTAGGTTTGGCATTTTTGTCCAACTATCCAGTACTTCCCTGGGATAGGTGGATATAGATTTTTGATGGTGTTATGGCTATCTTCGCAGGATGTAAGCTGTTTGAAGTAAAGCTGCCTTTTGCAATTGACTGGTGAATTTATCGATGCATTCAACTGGTGCTCCAGTTGTTTTGGGGTTGCACCCAAGGCACCTATGACTCTTGGTACTACCTTTGCTTTTTTTTTGTCACAGTAGTTTTATATCTATTTGCAGGTCTTTATTATTATAATATGTTGTTGCTGCTAGTTCATTTACCTCTTACAATGTTGTTCTTACTGAGGAAAATGTCCTCTGCAATCAGTGTTGGAAGCTTGTCTCCTGCTTTAAAGTTGCAGTCCATACTTTCTTAAAAACATTTTTTTCTGTCAGAAAATTAAAACAAAAGGCAATAAATGTGTTTTCAGAGGTTCAGCCTGCTCACTTTTTCCTTTCTCTGTGTCTTGTTCTTTTCTAATACAGTTTTAAATATTCTTCAGGGAACACCATCTTTAATATTTTCAATAACTAACACTGAATGTTACTTTAGAGTGGTCCTACTTAGCAGCTGGTTACTACAGTTTTATATTAAATCTCTTTCTCTGTTCTGGTGATTTGTCCTTAAACAAAGACCCAAAGATAGACCTCTGGGAGTCATTAAGAATTCCACATTAAAAACAAATCCGCATTTGCTTGTATATGAAAAGTTGCATCAAAGTAAAGGACGGGTTGATGCCAGTTTAGTTGTCTGCTCCTGGAGGCAAACAATAATTAAAAGACAGAAATAACCCAGATACGTAAAACAGGAGAGACATATTGGGGAAGAGGTTCAGGCTGTCTATAATGCATGAAATGTGCACTTAAAATAAATGCAAATCATATCACCTGGTGATAGAAGGAGTTCTCAATGGTCAGGACTCTTTTCATCTGGAACTTTTCATTAGTTGTATTTGCAAAATGCATTCAGAATAACAGAATAACACAGTTGGAAGGGACCTTGGGGGTCTCCTTATCCAACCCTGTGCTCAGGCAGAAAACCTATACCAGGGGTGTCAAACTGCCGGTCCACAGGCCGGATGTATCATCCGGAAGCCGCACCCACCCCATTGCTGGCAATGGCAAAACTGTCTCGATACGTTGTGCAACATCACGTGACGTCGCGAGTTTGACATGTCTGCACCATACCATTTCAGCAAAATGTTTTTCCAATCTCTTCTTAAAAGATTCCAGTGTTTGAGCACACACAACTTCTAAAGGCAAACTGTTCCACTGGTTAATTATTCTAATTGTCAGGAAATTTCTCCTTAGCTCAGCTATGGTTAACTTCAACAGGCCTTATCCAAGAAAATTATCTGAGTTTGGACAGCAGATTAGTAATTAAATAAACACATAATCTGGATTCATACAGCACAGTACATGAAAATGTGTTTGGGGTTTCTTGTGATTCGTTGTCTCATATGAGCACAGCCACTGACTATATAAAACATCTAATGAGAGTGCCATTCCTCCTACTAGCACTACTATTCCTGGAGTTATCAAATTGTGGCAGCCGCAAAGAAGAGGGCATCAAACTATTTTCTAAAGCAACAGAGGACAAGACAAGACACCATGGTTGGAAACTGATCAAGGAGAGAAGCAACCTGGAACTAAGGAGAAAGTTCCTAACAGTGAAGACAATTAACCAGTGGAGCAGCTTGCCTTTAGAAATCATGGGTGCCCCATCATTGGAGGTTTTTAAGAAGAGACTGGACAGTCACTTGTTTGAAATGGTATAGGTTCTCCTGCTTAAGTGCGGGGCTGGACTAGAAGACCTCCAAGGTCCCTTCCAACTCTATTCTATTCTAAATAGCAATTTCCTCCACTTTCATAATTACTTTCCTTCCTCCAAATTTTGTTTGCTCTTTGTAGATTGCAATTGTTCTTCTGTGTGTTGGAGCTCTGTAAGCTGCTCCAGCAGCCTCTTTATCTGAATAGCAGATAAGTAAAAACATGTTAAATGAACAATCAGTTCTTCAGCTTGTATGATTTTTTTTTTTAGAATTAGATACTAAAGGACATTTCTTTTATTTTTTGCTATTAGAACTATTCTCTTCTCTGTTCTTGAAAGTAATATTTTCTGCTACCTAGGTAATCATCAATTGAATCACCTACAATAACTCAGAGTTCAATTCTCTGCACATTTATTCAGAAACAACTTGCAATCTGTCAATTGTAGTTGTTGTACAACATTTATATTCCTGTATCTTTTCTCTGTATTTTGTTATATTTGTTTTAAACTCATGGTCATGTTAGATTTTAGAAAAGAGAATACCCTCATATTTTCTCTCCTTTTTTACGCTTGGATCTCTCTGTCTCATTTTCCATCGTTGGTTCAATATATCTCCAGATATTTTCCCTATCACTAAAAAGATTAAAAGTCTCTGAGGACATTCAACTAAGATCACAAACATACACTGACCACCAGAAGGCAGTGTGACCACTTACTAGCATTGATGATGTTAACTAGTTAGGGTAATGAAACTGTCTGCAAGAAAACAAGCAAGCTCAGAGAGCACCAAGGACAGTGGTGGGATTCAGCCGGTTTGCACCACTTTGGCAGAACCAGTAGCTATTTTTTTGTTGCCCAGGCCCAGAATGGACTTCCGGAAGCAGCATCCACACAGAGAACTGGTTGTTCACATATTTGAATCCCAACACTGACCGAGGACCCCTCATTTCAACCCTGAGCTACAAATATTCTCCTTCAGTGTGACCAATTTTATCCTTTGTGGGACCTGTGCACAGTCACAAACATTTCAATGGGGTTCAAATCCACTTCTGTTGTTGCTGTTTTGTTTGTGTCTGATTCTCACAGACTTCCTTGGCTGTACTTTTGCATGGCTTTCAGAGGAAAAGCAATCTCCAAAGCCACTTCAAGAACAAAGGCCACATGTGACCTGGAGTCACCTTGGGAAGGCTGCAAGGACCTGTCAACAGAAAGAGAACATTGCAAGAAGTGGCAAGTTGCAGATTCTGGGGAGGCCCTGTGCCGTGGGGCAATTGTAGCATTCTACAAGATTTGGGCACCTTGGGGAAGGAAGGGCATGAGGCAGCCTTTTTAAATGGCAATGGTGGTGCTACGACTGAAGTGAAGGCTCAGGAATTTCCTTCAGGCCTAGCCTGGCATTGCTACCAAATGCTACTGTTTCAGGGTGGCCTAGAGGTTGGGAGCAGGATAAGAGATAGACAATTGTTTCTTTTTTATTGGTGGGGGTGAGGCAGGGTGACATGCCAGCAAAGTCAAGTTAGGCATTTTCAGAATTTTTAACATACTAAGCCCAAAAGGTTTGCCATTACTGTCCTAGAACAAAAAGATATATGGTTGTTACATTATGTTATGCTTTCATGTTGTTTAAAAAAAGGATGGATGTCTGTAAAACCTTGTACATAAGGGCATGACATAATATAATATCTGTATATTTAACTGATTTAAAAGCTTAAGAGAAGGAAAGTAGAAGTAAATACTGTTCTAAAGATGTATGTGTCTTCAAGTTAGTATTGATTCATGGCAACTGTCCAAGCAAGTCCCTGATGATTTCTTGGCAAGATTTTGGTAGTGGTTTGCCATTGCCTCTTTCCTAGGGCTGAGAGAGGGTGACTGGACCAAAGCTTGTGGCTAAGTTGGGACTAGAACTCCCGGTCTCCCAATTTCTAGCTTGGCGCCTTAACTATTATACAAAATTTTCCATTCTAAAGTAGTTGTTTAAAACCTTTCTGTTTATTTTCTTCAAGACTTCTGTTAAATCCCTTTGATTTTGTAAGTATTCTGAATCCTTGCATCTAGCACTGTCCTTAATTGCTGTTAATAGTTTGCCCTCCTGACCATTAAACCTCATTAGATTGTTCCCTCTGCCATTGTTTCTATAGCTTCCCTTGTCTGCATTGTCCTATTGACTTTGAGCATACCTAAATAGAAGACAATGTATAAAAGCCTATATCAAAATGCTACAAACAATTAGGGTGTAGCAAGGTTAAAAAAAAACAGAATAAGGTAAAGACAGGTGCCTGTGTTGTGTTTCTCCCGACTGCAGGATTTAAAGTAAAAAGACCATTTCCTTTCACCTGCCTGAAGCACTGATAATCTTCTTAACTTAGTTAATGTCCTAGTAGCTTTATTTAAGATGATAGTCAACTTCTGTTCAAATAAATGAAAAAAATAAAATTAGAGCTGAGGCCTCTGCATTTTTCTGCACCTGTCATTGATTCTCCAAGCTTTGTTTGCCAATGGTTATTTAAAGCAGTTACTTAGCATTAATATAAGGTACTCTCCTTTTTTATTAAACATTATTCTTCAGTATTGCTTGGTTTTATGTTTATGTATAATTCCTTTCCTGTTTCATTGTTTATAATATTTTTCTTTTGATATTAGGAAAATTGTCATCTGCATTTCTAAACTCAATGATTTAGAAATCATTAACATACATAAACAAGTTTAATAGTTTGCCATAAATAATTTACCCCAACAAATATACTTTTTTTCCAACTAAAAGAACTTTTGTGACTGGATTTAATTCTGTCTGTTTCATATGTTGTTTCAAATCTTTTCAATTACATGGGCAGGTGAAGGGGAGATATTTTTGACTCATTAAACCAGTGTTTCTTTGAACATTGAATTTGTTGATTCAGGCTTTGTTGGTGTTTTAACTCCCATAATCTTCCATTTAGCACAATATTGGATGGGGATTATGGGGTGTGAGGTCTAACCAATCTGGCTGCACTAGAGTGATATAGGCAGATTATGTTTATAAAAATTGAGGATTCTGCTAGTTTCCACAGAAAATAGTAACAGGAAAGAAAATGGTCCTTTATACCCTCTCCACTTCTCACAATTATGTCTCATAGGAAGCAACATAAGGACACTCTTCCCAAGGGACTTCCTCAGATCAGGAAGTGGAGCTAGCAAAATGTTTGGAAAATATGTGTTTGAAATGTGTGTATGTGTGCGCGCATGCACACACACACACACACACACACACACACACACACACACTTACATACCCCCAAAGAAATTCTAAAGGCCCCTGAGCATGAAATAGAAAACATACGGTAACTTTTTTTTTTTTACTGGAGAATTATATTTTAAAGGACACATTTCATCCTATGCCCATGTCAGTGGACAGTGCTCTCCGACAATTCTAAGAAGAAGCAGGATTACAGATATATGTTTTGATTGTCCCAAGTCTTTCATGATAATCAAAAACATGGATAGGTCATATCTAAAGTTCTCCACTGTAACTGTGTATGGCTTCTGGAGTAAATGGTCACAAACAACAGAAAATTGGAAGGAGAATTGTTCCTTTTAAAATAACCTTTGAGATTTTTCCTTGAGTATAACACTAGAGTGCACTTAAGAAGTGTAATTCTAGGAAATTGCTGAGATACAAATCTGCTTTCCATTCATCTGAAAACTCAAGAATGAAAATGGAAGAACTGGTTTGGAAATATTGTAACTATATTTATTCCCCAAAGATGTCTTGCTTCTTATGACCGTATCCTGATAGGAAGTGTGAGTGGGATGCTACCACTGCAAGTTTAGGAGAGAAACATGCTATGGATATTATTGACTGATAGAAGGATGTCATCATGCTAGGTATAGCCAGTCCTCAAGTAGACAGGGCCAGAACCAGAGTGTCTGATTTTTTGGGGAGGATGGGCTTCTTTAAAGGATGGACAATGCACTCACTAGTATTTAAGGTACTCATTTTGCCCTCTCTAATCCTCCAAAACCAAAGCTTCTGCTCCCCAAAAGCCCATGTTTTCAGACACAATCACTCTGCATGGCATTCAGGAAAAAACATGGAGAGGGTCCCTGAACTGCATGTGGCAACAACAGCATTGTGCCATCATGACACTAATTCTATTCCTTCGTACTTGAGTCCAACAATGCATCTATGTCGTAAAGAAGCAGAGATTGTATTACAGCAGCATTCCGATGAAAAATCTGGGTCTTCTATAGAAGTCTCTGCAGAAAATTCAGTCCTAATGAGAGTTTTTGCCACTTGAGCAATACTGCTATAATATTTCCACACGGGGAAGCCAATACTAGGAAGGATGGCTCTATGGCACAATGTGAAGAGAAATTAACCAACTAGAAATATGTCTATGGAGATTTTCAGTTATCCAGGTCATAGCTGTCTCAAAGGTGCTTTTTCCAAAAGACAACTGGGCTGTTTTTTGTTTTTCTTCTCCTTGAGGAGGAAGGAGAAGACATTTAACTTCTTAGCCAAGAAGCTTCATCAGTTTGGCTGAATGGTTGGGGGTGGTGGTGGAACGGAAGGATTAATTATGACAGGATGCTGAGGAGTGAGGGGGCAGGATTGAATTTCTTTGCAGTCATCTGGTTGTTAGCACTTTCTCTGAGAGCCTTTGAGGCTTCTTGGGGATTTATCTGTGCCCTCAGGGTCACCTGAATCAGAGTGCAAATGGTTGTGGACTTCTTAACTTCTTAGCACACAGGTAGAGCAAGGGAGTGCAAATGAAGGATTTCCATTTTTATGTAACTTCTGCCTGATTCTTAAAAGATTGCAAATATCATTTGAAACAGCAGCAGCAGCAAATGTAAAAATAAATCATTCATTGGGGCTGGGTAGCTATAACAAATTTGAATAAATGAATGAATGAATGAAATTCTGCCTGTAAACATTCATACCTACTCTGTCCTGTGTCTGTACATTCCTTCTCATTCATTGCACCTTATCTTATATACAACATGTAAACTTTCACTTGCTTGCCCCTCTTTGTAATTCATTTAATTTATTACTGAATGCAACAGATTTCATCAAAATGAACCATGAGTTGTGAAATAATAAGGGAACATATAATAGAGGGCAGCTCTATCTAATTATCTGCCCGAAATTATACAGAGACACTTAAAATATCAAATTTACACAGGGAGGAAGCATATTCTGGGCCAACCCTTTGTTTAAAAAAATATTTTTTTTAGTACACTTAACGTCATTAGTAAAATGCCCCCAGAGTTTTAACGTACAAAAAAAAAATCTCTTCTGGTTTGAGGTGGTAATTAGGACATACACACAGATTATATTAGAATAACAATAGCCCTGGATTTTTCATCAGGGCACAAGAAAACACAAAATCCCTAGTGAGAGAACATCATAGGTTATATGAGGGGTTTTTTTTTCTGTAGACATCAATTTTTAATGAGCTCATTCATAGGGCCATTTCCTTCTATTTCCCTCTAATCTATATATCTTTTAAATAATCTGCATGAAAAATGTACAAATTTATTGTAATATAAGAACATAAAAAGAGCCCTGCTTCCAGCATTCTCTACTGCAGGGGTCTTCAAACTTGGCCCTTTCATGACTTGTGGACTTCAACTCCCAGAATTCTGGCTGAGGAATTCTGAGAGTTGAAGTCCACAAGTCATAAAAGGGCCAAGTTTGAAGACCCCTGCTCTACTGCATAGTGATCATCCTGATGCATTCAGAAGGTTTGTAGTCAGAACTAAAGAGCAATAATCTTTTTCCATTGTGGCTCCCTTCCTGCTAACACATATGGAGACAAATGATACTGCCAAGAGCAGCTAAAAGTGTTACCACCATTGACTTTGAAGATTTACAAAGGAAATGCACAACTTGGAAACTCAGGTACAGGTAGAAGAGGATTGGGAAGGGAAAGACAAATGCAACAGGTGAATGCAAACCATGTCAGCAGAATAGATCCAGCTTCTAGGTCAATAAGTTATATTATTGGAATGATGAACTTCCGGAATGAGATGACTTGTCCCTTAGAAGAATATCTGGTGAAATTGTTCAAGAGAGCTTTAAACAATCCTGTGAATGGAGACAAAGTAAAGATCTGAGTGAAGAACTTACACATTGTAGAAACAAATAGGAGTGTTGCTTTAAATGGAACTATGAAACCACTCCATGGAAAACACTGAGAAAACAGAAAAACATTGACTCACAAAAGTGATGGCTTTCATTTCATACACATTACAGCTCAGAATATGGGAAATTAAATGAGTTGGATTTGACTTCTCAGTACAGAAGGGCAAACAATGTTTTAACAGATACCGTAAAGACGAGTCCCCTGCAGAGAATACATTGCACTGTAAGAGAATAATATGTTCAAAAATAATGATAGCAATTGAAATGGAGGAGTCCCATTTTTTGTGTTATAAATATCCACACCTGTTCAAAATTCCAAAGGGGTGAATTTGTCATAATTGTAGAAAAAAATTAAGTTAAAGTGAGTGAATGAACAAATGAATGAAATTACATTGTTTTTCCTACTATTTATCAGCCAACCAAAAGAAAGATACAGAAGAAGCTTTCCTAAAGGGGATTGCAAATTTTTGGAAGAGGCATGAGGTAGTACTGGGTGAGTGGGTGTCCAACTGCCCTGTTATCTATAAGACTTTTTTTTTTAAATCATGTTTTTTCCAGAAAACTCCTGACTTGTCTCACCAACAGATTTCTCCTTTAGAGGTTAGATAAAAATACAAGACTGTCAGGTAGCCTTGACTTGGTACTAACCAATATAGAAAACTTAGAAAGTGAAAAAAAAAAGTATAATAGAAAAGCTGTGGAAAATGACAATGTAATGCTGAAGTTCTTGGTTTTAAGAGAAACCAAATACTAAAATAGTTAAATATACATATTAGATTTCAAAATAGCAGATTTGAATAAACTCAGGATACGTTCATGGGAAAACATGAGTGTGTAATGAGTTCACCATGAATGTAAGTTCTAAAAAAAGACAGTGAAATTTATTAGAAAAAATTTATTAGAAACTGCGTATTGGGCTGGAAAAAAAAGGGAAGTCTATTTTTAAACTGAGCCAATAATTTTCAGGCTTTGAATATCTTGTCTAGTTCTGGATATCTCACTTTGGAAAGTATTCAGACAAGCTGAAATCAGTTCAAAAAAGAGAAAATATGTCCTAGGAAGAGAGATTGAAAGAACTGGAATGTTCAGCCCAAAGAAGAAAGACTAAGGATGGAGTAGCATAATAACACTCTTTAAATACCTGAATGGATAGCCTACTGATTAAGGTCAGGACATTCTCTGTCATTTTAGAATTCAGGACACAGGATACATTGAGCCAAGTTACAGATTCCAGTTGAACCTTAGAGCAGAAAAAGGCCCTTTCTAATAGTACAGTAAGAAAATTTGAAAGCTGAACCAATTACTGAGGGAGACAGTGATCTCCGTTTAGTAGATGAGTTCATGAAGAGGCTGGACAGCCAGCTGTTGGCAATGCTTTCATTTGGAGCAGGAGGTTGGACTCAATGACTTAATTAGCTCCTCCAGTTCAATGATTTTGTGAGTAAGACCTTTGGGTGAATCATTAATAAAGGTGGGATTATTCTCTCATCATGAAATTGCTAGGCTTACTTCAAAGAATACTATTATAAATAATGAACTACATGTTAGCACTAATTTATTTGAAGAAACAATCTCCCTGTTAAAGAGTTAAGAGGCCTAAACTGTTTTACAAGAGTGGATTGGGAGGGTTGGATTCTGGAACATTGCATTTTTTTTAAAGAAATGACTTGATTAGCAAATCTGCATCTGTTTTCATTTCCATATTTCTCTAATATAAAGAACTTTTATCTATTATATATCCAACATACATAGAATTAATATATGTATTTCTGGGAAACTTTTTTCAAAATTGTCTGACATCTTTCTTTTGCTAAAAAAAATATCTCTGATGTGAATTATTAAAACATGAATTCCCACAATATAACCTATCTTTAAAATGTAGGTATTCTTCCTTTTCTCTCTCTCCCTCTCCCTCTCCCTCTCTCTCTCAACAAATGTTATTGTATGCTGCTTTTTAAATTGAAAAAGTGAACCCCTATGGACTCTATTTAATGCTTTCACTCCTATTATGACAAAATGTATTTGGCAGCTGTTCTAAATCTGTGTCAAAAAACTGCAGCTTCTTTCCTGCATTGGCTGATCTTAGAAATTAAACAGTGGCAGATGTACTTATTACTTGGATGGGATATCATTTTGGAATTCCAAGGCGGTTGGCTAGTTGAGTCAGTGTTGACTCCCGGCGACTGCCTGGACAAATCCCTGCAGTTTTCTGACAACATTTTTTCAAAAAGGTTTGCTATTGCCTGCTTCCTAAGGTTGAGACTGAGGGGCTGGCCCATGTCATCCAGCTAACTTTGCCCAAAGCAAGACTCAAATCCACAGTCTTTCTACCCTAGTGCCTTAACCACTGCACTAAACTGGCTAGACAGATAGAGGTAGAGAAATAATGTATATAAAAAAAAAATCATGTCAGAAGGCAGTACTAACATACAACTGCTAAAACATTATCGGGAAAAATACAAGGATACAATCAATGGGAGCCAAGGGAATACATAAATTTATACATGTATGCATGTATAAAATATATAAATTTACCTTTACGTATTCATAGATACAGTATATCCCTTAGAAATCAAAAGTAGGTAATCATCCCATTCCTACTGCAAAGGAAAAGTTCAGACTGAATCCAATAGCTAACATTGCAAGAAGATATATTTTAGCTAAGTCTTCAGGAACACCATCCTACAATAAGAACTGTTCAGTATGTTGGAGATTCTGTAGCAGTACCCTGCAAGAGCAAAGAGCCGGGCTACCTAGTTATTACATTCCTTTTCAACTCCATAATTATCATTTTATGTAAAGGATTACGATAGAATTTGAAGACATCTTCTCTCTGAAAAGGTACATCTTGAGTAAAGATCATCAGAAGAGACAGCAGAATGTTGAAGTTTTCAGTGGTACCTGAAGAGCAAAATAAGCAGGTACATCATTCATTTGATCATTTCCTTACAAGAGAAAATAATTGTCTTGCTATTCCTATGTACATCTAGGACAGTGGTGCCAGAGGCGGCCCTCAGAGCCCTCTCTGTGGGCATGCACACCATTGCCCCAGCCCCGCCAACCCCCCATGGCCCCCATGTCCTTTCTCCAGTAGAGAAGTTGAACTATTTTCCATTTTGGGCAATGCAGAAGTTACACTTATAAGCAGGGCTTTTTTTTCTCATAGAACGCCCAGAACAGAGTTCCGACACCTTTTTTGGATGGAACCTTGTAGGGTAGGCAAGGTGGGTTGTATGACGTGTGTGAGTTCCGGCACCTTTTTTTTTTTTTTTTTTTTAGAAAAAAAGCACTGCTTATAAGTATCCCCTCTCTCTCCATACCCAAAATTGCTCAAATTTCTTCTTTCATTATTTTGATTCCAAATCTGAGCATCAAAAGTTACTGCTCAGATTTATAATAATAATAATAATAAAAACTACTGAAGGCCTTTAAAATTAATAGTGATTTTTTTTTAAAAAAAGGAACAGGAATGATGTTACTGTATTAATGCCCCAATGATCACAGCATTTAGAAATAAACTATAATAGTATTTATTAAAAGCTGAATAAGCAGGAGATTTATGCTTACATATGACAAGGAAATGAGAGCTTATTGATAGAGCTAAAAAAGTAATTAGACTTCCAGCTAATGTTCTGAATATAGCTGAGCCCTTCAAGAGCTTGAATACAAACAGCATATAAAAAATGTGAGCCTTGAAATAGATTTTTAGCATTTGTAATTGTAGCAACATTTTTAAAGGTAGCAAATCCCAATAGATT
>NW_015389610.1:84421-86912 GCF_001527695.2 Protobothrops mucrosquamatus
AACATAGTTACAATTCAACAGGTTGCCTGATTTTCCATTGTTCCATGAGGGCTTTTGTGGAATGTAATACATATATTTAACAATCAGACAGCACAACAGTGATAAGAAAAATAAAATAAACTGATGATCTTGAGAAAGGTTTAAACTTGTGACTATCATCTTCTTCCTGTTATTTTCCCAGTTTAATTTCATATCTCACCCTGGATGAATGGACACCGCAGATAAATACATTGCATCTGAAAAAAGTGATATACTTCTTATTTTGCTCCGAAGCAGAATAGCTGCAAATAAATAGAACAAAATTTCAGAAGCATCCAGAATTCTAAAGGCCCCAACAGTCTGTTCTTCTCCACTCCAATAAATAAAGTAAGTCAGCAAAAGGCAGACATCCATGTTCTGTGTCAGTAAAAGATAGATCTTAGTCAAACTCTAAAGCAGGGGTAGTCAACCTTGGCTCTTTTATGACTCGTGGACTTCAACTTCCAGAATTCCTGAGCCAGCTGTGCTGGCTCAGGAACTCTGGGAGTTGAAGTCCACGAGTCATAAAAGAGCCAAGGTTGACTACTCCTGCTCTAAAGGGACCTTCTTTACACTGGAGCTTTGACAGCTGTAGCCCTATGAAACGGAGCAGTGAAGTAAAGTAGCATCACTTTCTGCACATCAGGGCAACTGCCTTGTTTTACTCAGTATACTAACAGGGGTTTCTGTTTCAAGCCTTTGTCATTGAGTCAAAGTGGCTGGTTGAATCAAACCTCTTCCATTTTGATGTTTCAGTTTTAAGCATTTTGTTGAGGCAGAGCAATCTGTCTCTGTGTCACCTTACAAAAGGAGCAGATTCCGTTAAAAAAGAATCTCTCTTTTTCTCTTCTTGCTTCTGACCCACACAGAAACAACAATCAGTTATGGCTGGAGTGGCAAATAAGCAGCAAATAAATAAAAGCAACCGTATGGACTTTTTGGGAAAGTCAGTTTCTTGGAAATGTTGTAAAAAGATTTATTTCACTGTATTTTATACCTTCTCTCTCGCAATATGCTTTCAATCACAAATCATTCTTGCATCATTGGTGGATTAAAAGAATTGAAGTTGATTTAGGCTGAGTCAATGTATAGTCCATCTTGTCCAAGACTGACTTATTTGGCTGACAAACAAATGATGGTTAGTTCTTACAGTGAGACCCTTCCCAATCTTCCAGTCTTGTAATAGAAAAAGCAGAGAATTTTTAGCCATGCCTCTGAAGCAACAGCTGACATCTGAACCCAGAATCCCCTAGGTCTGATCCAAGGAAGCAAATGCTAATTCCAACCTTGATGTGGCTACAGTTCTGCATGGTTGAATCCTGTTCCTGTTTGTTGATATGAACATTCAACATATGGACCTAGGCCTAGATCAGGGGTAGGCAACCTTGGCTCTTTTATGACTCGTGGACTTCAACTGTTGAAGTCCACGAGTCATAAAAGAGCCAAGGTTGCCTACTCCTGGCCTAGATAATCTCCACTCATCAATGCTCCACTCACTGATGTAACACCAGAAAGAATTCTCTGTCATCTGTATGATTTGAGAGTCCCTAGATCTGAGAAGAGGTAATATTCATCCATGGTCAGTGAAGTCATCTCTAAATTGATCATGACTGTTAGTGACTTCAATGGATATGCTAAATACTATTCTTGGCAACAATATGGACATGGTTTGCCAGTACCTTATGATTATAGCTGGTGTGTGTTGTACTTCTAATACTAGTCTTTATTCTTGGTATTCCCTGATGGTCTTTTATCCATGTACAAATTGGAATCCTTCTTTAGATGTAGCGATCTTCGTTATATACATTAGTATGGGCAAACAATTTACAGAAGTTACAATATAACAAAGTTGGAAGGGACCTTGGAGGTCTTCTAGTCCAACCCCCTGCTAAGGCAGGAAACCCTATCCCATTTCAGACAAATGGTTGTCCAAACTCTTCTTTAAAACTTCAAATGTTGGAGCATTCACAACTTCTGGAGGCAAGTTGTTCTTTCTGTTGAATACAAACCAGAGGTTTATGTGAAGGATGTTGAATTAGTGGCCTGGGCCACCTCACACATTCTCGTGAAACTCTCCATAATTCCATAAAACTTCTTTATGTCCGGGTTTTAGGGGGTTCCAGGGAGAGGGGTGGGCAAACTGAAATTAATTCTCCCAGGCCGGCTGAAGGCCTCGGCGAGGTGGGCGTAGGTCCTGGAATTGGGGAGGGGGGAAGGGTCTGCTTAATAGAGGGCAATTCCATTAAGACTGTGTATGGGAGGGGTAGATATGGCGGGAGCAGAGGGCCATATTACACTAGGGGAGGGCGCACCCACTGTTTAAGAGCTGTGGCGCGCTCCGGCCCCCATGGCTCTTCTTGCAACCTAGGGGGTTTAGGATCTCAGGGCCTGGGCTTTCGGCTGATGCTGTGTAACGCCAGGTCCACGGTTAATAAAGCCCCCCTCATTTATGATTTGGTATCGGAGGGGGAGG
>NW_015389610.1:90548-145904 GCF_001527695.2 Protobothrops mucrosquamatus
TTGAGTGGGCTAGACAAATTTGTTGATATACTGTAAACAAAAATGTGTTTCTACATACATTTCTATATACATTCTAACCACTGAGCCATGGTTAGAATACAGTATTGCAGACTAACTCTGCTACTGCCAGGAGTTTGATCTTTCCATCCTTCCAAATTCAGTAAAATGAGGACACAGATTGTTGGGGGCAGTATGCTGATATTTGTAAAATGCTCAGAGAGTGCTGTAAAATACTATGGAACGGTATATAAATGTAAGTACTATTGCTATTGCTATCTATTATTAGATGGACTTAGTTATATGCAATTGGATGAAGACCTGTATGTAAGTCTTTCCTTCTATACCTACAAGATCATGTGTTTTCCATGCAGTTAGAAAGGTTTGTGTGTGTAGTATTTCCCATTAGTCAGCTCTTTTATATTTGCAGTTGGATTAATTTAATTAAAAGATCCTTAATTAACAGTAAATAAATAATAATTTCCTAATACAGCAATTATGTATTTCGTGTTTGTTTCTCCGTGGAGAATATATATCTCAAATCGTGGTCTTGCTGCAAACACATTTTAATCTGCAATATCTTTCTTAGCATAAGAAATATACAGGCATGTATAAATTGCTTAAGACAGAGCTGGCCGAAAGGATTTTCACACCTTTTTAAATGTAGAATTTCCCGGCTCTGATTATTTTATCACCCCTGACGCATATTGATTTGAAAAATAAATAGACCTGCCTGAAATGCAAGAATTAGCAAAACTTTCTAGCCTCTCAACCCTTTAACATTTATTTCAAAATATTGCAAAACATTGCCATTAAAAAAAACCACTCAAACTAACAGAACATGCATGAAACATCGAAGAAAAGAATAATGATAATACCACCAATAAAAAGCACTGAAAAATATTTAATATCCACATCTTGTCTATCTATCCATCCATGTACAACATTTACAGAGACACATGTAATCTTTTAGGAACTATTAATTGGAACCAAAATTGAAATTGGCAATCCTAACCTGAGAGATTCTTCAAGACTCTTTGCTGCCATATTTTAGCAAGTATTAATTGTCATGTTAAATACCATTGTTTCCAGAAAATAGTATTAAGATTTTCCAGTGTTTTTCAATACTATATCTAGCAGAGTAGGGGGAAAAAATAATCAATTCCCTGTGTTACAGGATGCTAATTAATTTAGAGGAATTAATTAATTTGGGGGAATACGAATGGTAAAGTGATTGTAATATTACACTGAGTGGCTGTGAGATTGTTTCGTGGGCTAGCAGATGTCCTATTTCTATTGTTTGCTAAGTATGCAATCCTGAGGTAGCAGAATGCTTTCTGATTAAGTTATATATTCATATGTGTTACAACAGTGTTTCCATTTAAAAATTGTCACTAATCCAAAAAGTAAAGCAATTTAGTTCTGATGTTAAAAATAACACTACCTAGAACTTTAATTGCACTGTGGAAACAAATACATTAATGGAAAAGGGTATGCTATAATAAATGCTTAACTAAAATCCAAATCACTATATTAAATGGCATGAATGAAACACGGCAAGAGTCTTATATTATTTGTTGACATCTGACTATTGATTCAGGTTCCAAACAAATTCATTTCCTATTTGGAGCATTTGGTATACTATAGGTCTATAGCAGACTGTCTTCACTCTGGAGTACATATACTTTAGTGTACAATCATTGCGCTGCGCTTGAAAATTTACCACAACTCCTAGAATATAGCAAGTAAGGTCAGTGGTATTGGAAAAATGCATTCCCTCCAGTTCCCCAACTCCAGGGATCTAACACTATAATTCAACATGCATTCAGATATAGTTTGTTTTCTGGTTTTGCATGTTGTTAACACACATTCCCATCACAGTATTTCTTTCACTGTTCACAGTCACACTAGCATACCATCTTTGCTTATTTTCTTTATTTTCCCCACCTACCATTTTAAATGGCAAGAGATAATCATTCTGCATCTTCTGCAATTACTCAAACCTAGACTCATTCTAGACCATTGTAGAGAGTGCATTGTTTCTTCCCCTCAATCCCCAAAAGGATATGGTGGAGAATGGTAGAACATTCTGTAAGCAGCTTTCTGTTTTCAAGCAGGAGAGGGAGTAAGACAAGTGAGGAAGGAAAGTCCTCTGAAAAATACTCTATAGATAGCTTTTTTAAAAAACAACAACAATAGAAATATCAAAACAGCATTAGGGTTCAAATACACCAATAGATTAAAACAATAAACTTGCATCATTACAATATTAAAATGTTAAAAGGCCTGCATAAATAAGTGTATTTTTAGCCCATGCCTAAATTGCACTGAGGATTAACACTTGTTTCTAAATAAACACACTGAATTTTTAGGGGGATTTGGGGAAATATGAACTTTAAACTAATTAGAATATAACACTGGGTAGATTGGGTGGCTATCAGGTTGTTTCATGGGCCTTGTCTCTACAGTCTTCCTAAACCACTTCCTAAATGTCCATTTTTGTGGCTAGGGAGGTCTTAAATAATACAGGTAGTCCTTGACTTACAACAGTTCATTTAGTGACCGTTCAAAGTTACAACAGCAGTGCAAAAAGTAACTTCTGACTGTTTTTCACACTTATGACTGTTGCAGCATCCCCATGGTCACTTGATCAAAATTTGAACGCTTGGTAACAAGTTCATATGTGTGGCGGTTACAGCATTCTGGGATCATGTGATCGACTTTTGCAACCTTCTCACAAGCAAATTCAATGGGAAAACCAGGTTCACTTAACAATCATGTTACTAACTTAAGAACTGCGATGATTCACTTAACAACTGTGGCGAGAAAAGTCATAAAATGGAGCAAAATTCACTTAACAAATGTCTCGCTTAGCAACACAAATTTTGGGCTGAATCGTAGTTGTAAGTTGAGGAATACCTGTATAGGATCTAATGTAACCTGTCATTGTTAAATTGACCAGTTTCTAAAGTTCCCAGATCTGTTTACTCCAATAGCCAGTGAAGAAATAGCCATAAAGGAGCACTTATGGGAAGAAGCAACCCAGTAGCATGTCAATTGCAACATAGAACTTTGCTTTTCATACATGTTTGTATAGGAGGCCTTATTCCATTTTCCTGTAGAACTGACACTTTCCTGTGATGGGAATGTGTGTTAACAACATGCAAAACCAGAAAACAAACTATATCTGAATGCAAGTCTTATATTATTTGTTGACATCTGACTATTGATTCAGGTTCCAAACAAATTCATTTCCTATTTGGAGCATTTGGTATACTATAGGTCTATAGCAGACTGTCTTCACTCTGGAGTACATATACTTTAGTGTACAATTATTGCGCTGCGCTTGAAAATTTACCACAACTCCTAGAATATAGCAAGTAAGGTCAGTGGTATTGGAAAAATGCATTCCCTCCAGTTCCCCAACTCCAGGGATCTAACACTATAATTCAACATGCCTGAACAGCAGAGTGGCCTCAAGATAGAAATTTTGTTTTCAGGATACGTCCTCAAGAAACTTCAAGTAAGAGGCCACCATGGAGCTGCTGCAGGGAGACAATATGAATAAACCCTTAGATGACAAGCCCTATGTGTCTTCTTGTCACACTTGTTGTATGCCAAACCTCTGTGAAGTCACCTACACTATTGCATCTCCTTGTCTCCCTTCCCCTAGGGCATTTCATCACAATTTTCTTGGACTTTATTACAGAACTACAACATGACAAAGGCTTGAATGCCATTCTGGTGATAATTTATTTGTTTTCATAGATGGCTCCCTTCCTTCTTTGATGTGGTTTCCCTTTGTCCCTGAGAAGTTATTCTAGAAGAAGCAATTTCTCAAGCACTGATTCTTTCTTGAAAATTCTACTTCAAGTATTTCAAACTTCATTGGCCTTCTGCTTATCACTCAATCAAATGGAGAAATACTATCTTACAGAAATATCTTGTTTGCTATGTAAACCAGAGGTCCCCAACCTTTTGGGCACCAGGGATTGGTTCTGTGGAGAAAGGTTTTTCCATGGACCGGAGAGTGCGTGGTTGTGTGTGCTGCCTGCATCCCATGGATGGGGTTTGCTTGTTTGTGTGGACCAGTTGGAGGCATGTCGCGGCCCAGTACCAGTCCACGGACCGGGGGTTGGGGACCCCTAATGTAAAGTATAGCATGCCTGATCTTTTATTTATAGTTGAGTACCTTATAGTAATTTCTTGCTCCTGCTTAGATATTGCCATTTCAGGACACTTCCAGTTATCATCCAGTTCTGAGGCCAAACGATTCCAGAAGTTGCCCATTTCCCACCCACCCCCCAAGAACTGCAAGCTGCAACTTCTAAAGGAACAATTTGATCACGCCAAGACTGTCATCAACAGGAATAGCTCCACTGCTTTTGAAAATTATGTCTAGCTTTCTATCAGAGCTCTCTCCTACACACATCTTCTAAAAAGTTGAATGACAAGTTTATTGGACTGTTCCTTGCTCTCATGGCTTTTTGCCTGCAGCTTTTAGCCACATTGAAAAATATGTCTGGTTTTCCACCATGAATTCCTAAACTTGGAATGGCTCTGCTCCATCTCTCATCTCAGTAGAGGGGAAAAAATTAAAGATGGAACATATTTTGGTCTCTTGGCACATGAGAGATAGGCTGGAATTACAGTCCATTTCAAAATGGAAAGTGCACCTGCAGGAGCAGAGAGGGAGAGTTTTATCAACAAAGAGTTTTCTCAGAGAAAGGTACGGATTGATTGACTATGTAGTCCCAAGCTGGATGGAGAAGAGAGAAAAAGGATTGGGGTATCCAGGTTATACCTAATAGTTTAGAAAGATATAGCTTTAGTTTGGCAAGATTCTGTTCATGAGATGCTAGCATATAAAGGACTGAAATCAATTGGATTTCAACCGTATCAACACATTCAGATTTCAGCATCAGCTGTTTTGATTCTGATATAGTCTATTATTGTACGAATAGTAAAGGAAGAATCTAGTGGTGGGATTCAAATATGTGAACAACCGGTTCTCTGTGTGGATGCCGCTTCTGGAAGTCCATTCTGGGCCTGGGCAACAAAAAATTAGCTACCGGTTCTGCCGAACTGGTGTGAACTGGCTGAATCCCATCACTGGAAGAATCTATAGCTAATCTGTAGGTGAGAGGGAGTTTTCCAGAATGGGAGGAAATCTGGACCAAAAAGAGAAAGAGAAAGAGCAGATTTCAATACCCACACCCTTTTCTGTTGTCTGGTGTCAAGGAAGTGAGGGGTACAATACCTGAAGAAGAAATGGAAACTTCCTTTCCCCTGTTATGTTCAGACAAGAGGAGGAGGGAATAGAAGTCCCAGAATCTCTCATCAGCTCCCACTGAGAAAGAAACAAAAATAGGGCACAAAGTTCTCAGCCAGACCCAACCAGAATGAGGAGGTAGAGAAACCTCTGCACCTGTAGGAGGAGGGTACAATAATAAAAAAAAAAAGCAGATGGTACAAGAGCTGAAATTAATGATGCAGGAACAAGCAATTCTCAGTTGTACCACGTGTAACCGCAACTCTCTGAACTGCATGTAAAAAATGTGAATTGTTGTCTTCCCACCATAAGGATATAAAAAAACCAGCTAAATTTCTGTTGGCTAAAAAAGATAAGAGAAAAAAGTGTAGGATTTAAACCCTGGAGCAGATAATTATAGAGAATTATCTTTGTGTTCTGTTGGACCAGTGGTGGGATTCAAATACCTGAACAACTGGTTCTCTGCATGGATGAAGACCTGGGCATCCAAGGCCTAGAACAGACTTCGGGAAGTGGCATCCACGCATTTCCGGTGGGCCGTTCTAGGCTGGGAGGCCTCCTCCAGCTGGTTCTCTGAACTCAAAAAAAAATAGCTACCGGTTCTGTTGAACCGACGCGAACCAGCTGAATCTCACCACTGTGTTGGACACAACTTTTTCCTTATGCGTGACTTCTATCTTGCCTGTAATAAAGCAACTTACCTAACCAAATTGCCTGTGAACCTCTCCTGTTAATAAGTCCCTGTACACAAGTTTAAATGTGTGGAAAAGAATTTATTGTTGAGCCTAGTGAGAAATGTGATGAGAACTCACTCCTGAGATCTACATGGTCACAGTAGTAAGCACAACCCACAACTTATGCCTATTAAGGTAATAGGCATACATTTGGCACTACAGCAAACTACACCCTCTCCTGCCGGTTTCCTACTTTCAACCTAATTTATCCACAGCAGTGGTTGTGATATATAGTTTTATCAGGGTAGCTCCTATCTGTGAGCTGAATGAATGACAGGTATTCCAGCAAGAGTATCTCTCTCTAGGAGGATTAGATTGGCAGGATGTGCCATTCCTGCACCCCAAAGTAGCTTCAGATCTACTGCCCTCAGATGTGACAGAAGTGAGTTTTGTGCTACTTATTTAATGTATATGCACTTTTTCTTTTTTTCCTGAACAGGGTGACACAAGCTGCTCAGAGTTCTTTAGCAGTGGTATGCCATATAAACCAAGTAAAATAAATAAATAAACTGCCAGTTAAATCAGTTCCCCATGGAATGGAAACAACTGAGCTCTTCTTCTCACTCTAAAATGTCCTGGATAGGCTCTGAGTCCCAGTCCCATGCACTGGAAACTATACTGTGGTTTTCCATGTTGCCACAGCTATTTTTTCACGCAACCAATCTATATGATTCAGTTCATTAGACTCCATTTTAATGGGGTATAAAAGTTCCACAAAGGTCATCACCGAAGGCAGAGAATCATGCCATCCAAAATTTATTTTTATTTTATTTATCTAATTTATAGAGCCACCCAACTCATTTGGTAAGTCACTCTGAGTAGTGTAGAGCAACGCTGAAGACAATAAATATATAAAACCATTTCCATTAGTGATTATGTAAACGCTATAAAATGCACCTAAAAAAAGAAATAATAAATGAAGGGATATTAATACTAACAGAGCCACTTTACTAGTTGACCCATCCCCTGGGATCTGCAGGCCTGCTGGGTTAACCAGGTGTTGAGGGATCTTCAGAAGCTCAGAAATGATGAGGCCACAAGTGAAAAGGTCCACCACCCAGAGCCCAGAAAATGTAGCTCCATTGATGACGGAACCTGTAACATGCCCGCTCTTCTGGATCAGGTGGGATGTGCAGATGAAATCAAGAAGAGATGGTCCCTCAAAAAACCCAGTCCTATGCTCTGTAGGGCTTTGCCTTCATTACCCAGTTTAAGAACTGGCTTTATCCCCGCTTATATGTTCCTGGAATAGGTAGAAGACTTGTCCCTGTTAGCATCCATGTTTATTTAGAAACATTTCCCTTTATATTTAGGAAAAATGAAGGCTGGTGACTCAATTCTATGAAGTTTATTTTGAAGTAAAACCCAATATACTTAATTGTACTTCTTCACTAGTTTAGTCAATCCAGAAAGTGCTGCAAAAAAGTTTCACAGCTGTTAGTGTGCAGGTATTTATATTCATAGGGGGAAAAAAACCTAAGAACTTAAAAATTAAGCTGGATTTTTATTAAGGAAAGCCAGAATTGCTCACTAATGATCATCCTATTATAAATCTGCTAGGATCACAATGGTCAAATGTAATCCCAGCTGGACTTATGACAGAAGTCTTTATATTTTCAGCTTTAAAATATATATAGGTGATGACTGGATCACCGCTAATATTCGTGAGTTCTTTCATACCTCTCATCCCCAATGAGAAGCAAGAAGTCAGGCTATAGTAACATGATAAAATTATTAATGTACGGTACTTAAGTGCATGCAAGAACCATAATATTCTTTTACAATATTTGTGGTTTCAGATATGTTTGACACACTCATGTTTTATATGCCCAGATTTATACTAGTTTTAGGTAGTTTTGGTATATGAGACAGCAATGTGTGAAGAGAGATGTGGTGGCTGAGATTAGTAGGGGGTAATCAGCACACAGCAGCTACATTAAATACACCATTTAGTGCTTCAACAAACTGAATATTTGTATTTTGGCTAGGATGTACTTAATTAGGTAGGTCTTTAATTAGTCAGGTTGGCCTTTTAAACAGAGAAATATTGTCCCATTGTGAAAAAAACTGAAAGTAATTAGAAATAATTGAAAAATATACAAAGTTGTTTGAATACCGAGCAAGCAACTGAGCAAGCAAACTTTAACATATTGATTTGCTCAAAGATATTTGCATCTTTGTGCCATTTAATTCATTTATTAAAGGGATTGAAAGAATGGAAAGCTTTGATTGAGTTGATGAAACACATACATTATATTACAATTTGCAAATGATGGTAGAGAAAATGTAGCTTTGATTGCAATTAAAAACTGTTGGCTCGGGGGAGATGCACTTTAGATGAGTGTATACCAATTCAGCACATTGTTGATCTCACTTTGGTATTTTTGATGCTGAAAAGACCTTAATTAAATGGTTACCATTGAACTATATTCCCCTATATCCTTTTGCATTTTCAGAAGTAATTTCACTCATTGTGGCACAGGGGACCCTAATAGCCTCTCCGAGAGCTCTTGCAATGTAACACGCCAATAATGTGCCAGCTGGACTCCTTAAACTCTCATTGACACAATGAACTGCCATTATGAGATTCAAGGATTTGCTGTTATTTATTGGATCAACACTGGAGTGAAGTCCAAGAAATTGCTTATTGCCATGGGAAATGTGTATTATTACCTGTTAAACAGTAGCTAATGAACTATATATATATACAGTATTTATAGTTTGTTATTTAACATATTCTATGTTAATTGATTCTGTAATATTTACAGTTGAGCAGTATGTTACAATGTGAATGGGCTTGATTATCACCGAATTCGCTTGTACTGTGCACACGAATAGCAGAAAGTGGCCTTAAATTGTGGTATAATGCATGACATATACTACATTGTCAATTAAATAGAGTGATTGACCATCAAAGCACTTAGAATTTCTCTTTGATATTTGAACGTGGATGAATCTGTCATACTTGTTTTCATTTTTCATTTTTATTTTTTCCAAACTAATGTTTGATCCTTCTACCTTAGTTTGCTTCTTTTCAAGTCAAGACAATATGCTTTTTTAAATTTCTGAATATTTTTCCTAATAAGTTCTTTTAAAACACACACACACACACACACACAAACACATATTTTAGCAATCTTGCTAATGCAATGCTTTGGGGGGATAATTTCCCCCATATGCAATTTTTTCCCCATTAATATATTTATTTAAATGCATTTTTTTTCAAAAAAACAAAACAAAACCCTGGATAGTAAAAAAAAATAGGAATAACACAATTGGAAAGAGAATTTCATTAGCCTGTTTATCTAGTTTCAGGAAGATAAGAACTGAGTGAATTATGTATCTGTAGAAAAGGAAAATATACACTTTGCTCTTGGAACATTCCATCTTTTTTAGTCTCATAATCAGCCTAACTGGACATAAGCAAACAGACAGAAACAAATATACAGAGTTTTGATATCATCAGAACGCCCAAACAACTCAGGTATAGAAGATAACTACCACTATCCCAGCATTAAACAATACCAAAGTGAATGTCAAGGAGACTGTCTGTAGTTAATATCAACCCAGCCACTCAACTGACCAATATCTTCTCCAGTTCATCAGCTTTCACAACCTCCAGAAGGGTCACTGGCAGTAACATGACATTTCTTTGACATTTTAGGCTATTTAATATGGAGATTAAATTTAATCATACTGTCCTCCAATTTCTGATGGGCTGTGCTGTCTGCGTCTTATCCAAAATGTCAAAAAGGGCCTATTCATAGACTGCAAGAATAACTTTTTTTCCCTCCATAAGGAACTCATGAAAAGATTCTCCTACTTCCTACTGAGATTAGGATCTGTCATTGCACTGATTGCATTAACTTTTCATGTTGCTGTCTACCTCATGTTATAGAATGAAAGGCAGTGACCAAACAGTGCTATGAATCAACCCATTCATCCATCTTGAACCTCTTTAGCAGAGTGGTCACTTTTTCCCTGAAATTAAGGAAAACATACACAGATGTAAACAGTTTCTCTCTCTCTCTCTCTCTCTCTCTCTCTCTCTCTCTCTCTCTCTCTCTCTCTCTCTCTCTCTCTCTCTCTCTCTCTCTCAAACACACACATACACACACACAGAGAGAGAAATAACACTTAAACATTAAAATTGACAGAAGCTGAGAATACGTCTTTGTCTAAATTTCAAAACAGTTCTTTTCAAGATGTGTCTCTACTTGAGAAAAAAAAAGGATGAAGATACCATAAGAAGGTTATAGAAGGTTTTACTGATAAAGGCAATAATTCAAAACATATCTAAAGGTTACTGAAAGTAAAAAGGATATGATTTAAGAGAACATTTTGCCGAGATGTCCCCGATGTTGAATTTGTCCTTGTTTCAATAAAATAAGCACCTTTTGGGAAGTTTCACGGAACGCAATTGATCTTTTCCTCTCTCTCTCCTTTTTTTAAAAAAACAACAACAGTCTTTTGTCTTTGCAATTGATAGAATTCTAGCTATTCAATTTATTTTTTAATAGAATCCATCTACAATACTTGGATTTCTGGTGGGAGCTCAGCTCAAATCAGATGGTTTCACCCAAGCTGTGCTCATATAACACATTTAACCAGGTCAGTTACAAATCTAACAGCTGTATTTGCACACACGCTGAGCTTGGTTAGATTTCGCTCTTATCCCCCCCCCCCTTATTTTTAACTTAGTATGTTGTGTATCTTTGATAATAGTTTGCTTTATAGACTGGAAATAATGCTTGTAGAGAGATATGCTCCAATTATGGGTATAGTGTTTATAAGGGACTATTTTTTGAAGATGGTGCTTACTTTAAAGTAAAATAAGGAGGGGTTATTTGTAAGATTAAAAAAAATAACATGGTGATAGGAAAGCCTCTATTATTTATGTCTTTCTACAAATAAGAGCCTCAGTGTGCTCTTCTCAATTATGGAGACAGAGAGAAATCAAATGGATGAGAACCTAAATGGTACATGTCAGAAACGGAAAGAAAAAGAACTGTAAAGAGAAATGAAGTGATGAAAGCCCTAACATACCATTCTAACTGATAGGAAACCTGTTATGTAAAAACATACAAAGTCTTTTAGACAAAGACAGGAGACAATTGTGTAGAATCCTTTAGCTAACGATCTCTATATCTATTCCCCAAGTCCCTAATACAGGCATGTCAAACTCGTGACGTCACGTGACATCGCGCAATGTATCGGGCCGGTTTTGCCATTGCCGGCAATGGGGTGGGCGTGGCTTCCATGTGACGCATCCAGCCCACGGGCCGGCAATTTGACACCCCTGCCCTAATAGGTTTATCGCTGCAGAAAGTGGATGTATGCAAAATTGAATTTCAGCAATCTGAATCCAGCCCATATGATATAGCAGGTGGTATAAATCTACAAAATTGGTTAATTCAGTAACCAAGTTAGACATTTCATCTAGACACAGCCAGTGGTGGGATTCAAATATGTGAACAACCGGTTCTCTGTGTGGATGCCGCTTCCGGAAGTCCATTCTGGGCCTGAGCAACAAAAATTAGCTACCGGTTCTGCTGAAGTGGTGCGAACTGGCTGAATTTCACCACTGGACACAGCTATATATAAGTTCAGATGATGTCAGAATTGCTATTTGTGTTCAGCTCAAATGTCCCTTGTTCATTCCCATATATATTAGGGCCAATCTGAAGGTTATCTCTCCTAGGAATTCACTCTCGTTCCCAAATTGGGAAATTAAAAATTGAGGAAATTTTAAAAAATGGGTGTGGGGGCATATTCTGATCAGCATTTGCAGATAGGGCAATGTATCACATCCTTGTTTCTTCTTTCAAACTGTTCCCAATTATTCTTGCAAGCAGTACAATAGCTATCCTACTTCATCATTTCTGATTATAAGGTGCCAAAGATAGAATAATAAAAGTCTTGTGTTCTTTGGGAATATGAGTTGGGACTATTTTAAAGGCAAAAGGAAAGAAAGAACAAAGGAGATTGTTAATCCTCCGATGCTAACTAGAATTCAGGAGGGAAAGAGAGTAGAGGTAGGTGCTTTTTTCTTCTTTTCTCTCTTTAGAAGAGTTTTCTCAAAAGATGCTTTTCTTAGTCCATTTGTCTGGGTTTACAAATTCAGAGTCGGAGAGGAGAAGTTAGAAAGATTGTGAACACGCACTGGGGAAGTTTAAAAAAAGCGGGGGGAATATGTCAGGTTTGGAAGGTCAGAATATATCTCTCTCTCTCTCTCATACACACACACACACACACACACACACAGAGAGAGAGAGAGAGAGAGAGAGAGAGAGAGAGAGAGAGAGAGAGAGAGAGAGAGAGAGAGAGAGAGAGAGAGAGAGAGAGAGAGAGAGAGAGAGAGAGAGAGAGAGAGAAATACACAGTTTCCAGGGGGGTTTTCTCCCTATCCTTTTCATGGCTTTAGATTTACTTCTTTTTTTTATCCAGACACAACATATGTGGCTGCTGTAATTTATAATTAAATGATGCCTTGCAATCATATAAAAACAGAGGTTTAGAAGCAAATTAAGTTCTTCCCAATAAAATGCTGTTCAGTGGCAAGAAATTAAGTATCTACCCCTTTGGTGGAAAAAAAACCCTAGCAGATAAAAAATACAAGATAGGCAATGCCTGCCTTTGTGAGGAGGATCTGGGTATCCTGGTGAACCACACATCAAGCAATATACGATATTGGTAAATATATAAATAATTTAATAATAGTATAGTATAGTATAGTATAGTATAGTATAGTATAGTATAGTATAGTATAGTATAGTATAGTATAGTATAGTATAGTATAGTATAGTATAGTATAGTATAGTATAGTATAGTATAGTATAGTAAATAAATAAGCAAGCCAAAAGAGCTAATGCAGCAACCTTATGCTATATTAACAAAGACATAAAGTTGAGATCATAGTAAGTAATAATTCTGTTTCATGCTACACTAGTCAGACTGCACCTACAGTATAATACTGTATCCAGTTTTGGTCCTTATGGTACAAGAAGGATGCTAAGGAATTGGAGTACAGAGAAGAGCAACAAAGATGGCGAGAGGCTTGGAGAATAATGCCTTTGAACAATTGTTAAAAGAACTGGGCATAAAGAAGAGATGGCTAAGGGGTGACATGAGTAGTCTTCCAATACTTGGACTGTAGAAGGTGTGGATTTATTCTCCATAGTGCCTGAGGGTAAGAGAAGAATCAATGGCTAGAAGCTTTACAGAACATGATTTGAACTTGAAATAAGGAAAATTTCCCTGACTATGAGAGGAAAGTTTGTCTCCTGAAGTCATGGTTATTGCATCACTGAAGATTTTCCAAGAAAAAGCTAATCAGTCATTTGTCTGGGATGGTCTGAAGATTCTTGTCCTGAACAGGGAGTTGAAGTATAATTCTAAGATCCATTCTAACATTATGGGCCTTTGATTCTTTAATTTGCTAATTCAGATTGCATACTAATTGCCAGATTGCACACTATTATAAGTGACAAATAAGAAAGTCAAGAAAAAGAAAAAAATGGGTATGTGGAAATCATTCACATCATACTTGGTGGTTTAGAAGATCAATTTATTTGAAAGTTATCCAAAATTATGTTTTTGCAAGAACAAAAGTGATTAGTTACAAAGACACAATCGTATCATCTTTAACGATTCTTTACTTCATCAATACTCAGATCATCTTTTAAAATATGACAGCTTAACAGTCTGATGTGCCTGCTTGGTTTTTTTCCCCCTTGATTATGTTAATCTTGATCATTCTGTATTGCTTTGAATATTACATATTTTTTTTTACATTGCACAGATAATTATGCCTGTTAGATAGTCTGAAAGTGAAATAATTATATAAATATACTGAGTTAATAAATCTTAACTATGTCAGTTTATTTATTCATTCATTAATCTTTACTTTGGTTGATAAAGAACGTAAATTAACAATGGATTTGTCTTAGGTTGCACAGGAACAAATGAGATTTTTCTCCTATTTGTATACCACAACCCCATATTTTCCAAATAATATGATCATTACAGAAGTTGTAATTCCACACCTTCAAAAGAATCTATATAGAGATTAGAACATGATGTCTCATCCATTCAATCATTCTTGAGCATTATTTCCCATTAAAGATGATCACATATGGAGTGCATTTCCAGTGAGGTTTCTCCATCACTTGTCTAAAAATTAGTTCTGGGATGACTGCATATTATGCTAGTCCTTTGAACAAAGATGTCTATGAGCTGTATAGCTTTGTCACATTTTTGTCATTTTTCTTCTGTGGGGAAGTTTCAGGAAGCATGAATGTGCTCATTATTCTTCTTTCATATTATATTTCTCACTCAAGGAAGGAAATGATTGATAACTTAGTAGTTTCAGTACTACACAATTGCTTTTGAACCAATCAACTCCTGAATTCTGGAGATGTCCAGAGGAAGTTGATTAACAATTTTACTGATGCTTCAAGATATTTGCAGTATAAAATAATGCAAAACAGAATTCTGTGACTGCTCTGGCAAATGATCTAGCAGAGTCTAGTCCAGTAACATCTCAGTGGAAATGTTTATCAAGCAAGCAACTCAAGGTGATTTGTAAGACTTCATGAAACTTCGGCCTCAAGATTCAGGTTGATGGCATTCAATCATCATATTAATTCACTTAATCCAACAATTGGGAAGGTATCTTAAGCATTTTAAATCTCCCCTTCTTATATGTTTATTCAAATCAATTAAAATCACTGAATTGGATCAACAACCCAAATTGACTCAGAGACAATCCACAGACCATTAAATTAAAATGAAAATACGGACAAATATCCCGGTCAGTCATTAGTCCTTTTACACGGACTATTGCCACAAAAATGGGAAGGAATAGATGGCACTTGTCATATTTCTCACATTTTTTGAGAGAGATTAAAGCTTATATTTCTTGAAGTATTGGCTACCTTTCTGTGGAATTTTCCTCAAACCCTACCTATTTCAGAGAAAAGACACTGATGTTCATGCATCCCTAACTCATAAATAATTTTAGTATGTTATACAATCTACAATCTACGTATATGAAATTTAGTAGAACATGCGTTCATGAACAGGCAGCAGTTTGTGACTGCTTTGATATTAGTTTCAGAGCATACAACAATAAATCTGCAATCAGTGTTGGACAGAACTAACACAAATCAAAACACACTCAAGAATCAGAGTACAGAGTACATTCCATGGGGCTGGAGGTATTTGGACAGAAAATAGAAATTCCAGAATAATACTAATGGAGCTAACATATATGGTGGCAGAAATCTATGGGCTACCAAATCTGGCTGCAAAAATCACCACAAAATGGCAACAGAAAATTAGAGTTCTCAGTATTTAGTGCTCTCATCTAGTGGTTGTCTAGATTTTTGCATCTCAGATATGATAACCCTAGGTATCTTATTCTATCATTAAAATTAGCGGGGGGGGGGGGACGGAAAGGCATTATTTCGTGGAACAGCTATAACCACAATGTTAGGAAATAAATCACTAAATGCATGTCCCACTAAATCAATTTCTGATTTCAGCTGGGATTCTTCCCTATGTCCTTCCTCTTGCCCCTTTCTAATGAATGTTTGCCTTGTTTTTGGATGGCTATTGCTTAAAAGAAGTGGAAAAGAACAGCTAAGAGTGTCTAGATCAACAGCCCCCAACATTTTGGGTGCTAGGGACTGGTTCCATGGAGGAGTTTTTCAGCAGACTGGTGTGTGTGTGTGTGTGTGTGTGTGTGTGTGGTTTCATGTGCTGCCTGGATCCTGTACATGTGTGAAGGAGGCTTCACTTACTTGCATGGCCTGGTGCCGGTCTGCAACCCGAGTCTTGGAGACCCTTAATCTAGATGATATAAACTGGAATTGGGAGTGCAGTGAGAAAGTGGAGTTGACATCTGTAAGATTGCTTGAATATTATTTACTTGTATACCAAAATTACCACTTAGGAAGATATTTTCCCCCAAATAATGACGCTTGCATTGGGGGTTAAATATCTTCTAACATTTACTGAAAACATTAGAAGAAAATGTTGAAAATAAACAAATGAGTGGCAGATATAAATAGCTGCAGATCATAGCTGAAAAGAATGAATGTCTTTGAAGATTAGCCAACTTTTGGGAACAGCTGCTTGCCTGCTGAATTACATCCTAACAGCACAAATCTGGTAAAATGACTAAACAGGGCTTATCTATCTTTTGCTGTCCAATTGCCTCCTACCTTTAAATCATCTCCAAGGATTTTGTTCCCTCCCTTTCTCTTCTTTTCCTTCCCCAAAACAGATTCCCTTGGACTTACTTCATTTCCATCTTCCTCCTCCCCAGCTCTTTTTGACTGTTTTTGCTGCAAAGAGGTTAGGGAAGGTTTGAGGTGAGAAGGAATGGTAGCTAAGTACAGATGGAGAGTCAATTAATTTCGTAAATGGGATGCATTATTTTATAGTCAATTGATTTTGATTAGTAGTTATCCCTTCCATTAATAGTCTATTTCTTCTGAGCTTCCTTGAGTTTGTATACACAAGTTGATCGTATTGTGCATAGCTTTGACTGGCAGAGGGGAAAATCTTCAGGACTTGTTTCAGCTTGAGTTGGCAACCTTAAATTGAACAGGTGAAGAAACTGGGCATTATTCAGGACTTTTTGTCTGTGTTCATATTTTTTTTTATTCTACTGTTCCTCTGATGGAGAGACCTTAAATTCAAGGTCACCTTGATTTCTGTTGAATATAGTACAGTATTGAACAATATCAGCAAATACTGTATCACATAGACACTTTAAATAGTCTTCTGTTCTACAAAACTGACTTATACTATGCATACTTACCTAAACACAGCACTCCTTTAACCCCCTGGGATTTATGACTGAGTAAACAGGTATAGATTGTGCCCTAAATCTTGTAGTTCTACCCCCACTTTTTTTTTTTTTTTACTGCTCTGAGAATTGGGAAGAGTGTAAATGGCAAAAAAACCATTTATATTCAACTACTTTCTCCTCCTTCCTTTGTAGATTTAGACAGTTTCTTAATGTTTCTCCACATTAGCTCCCACTTCATAAAAGGGAAATAAAACTAGACTGCCTCATTGTAAAGGATCATTCCAAGATAAGCCTTTAATTCTATATTTGACTGTCATTTCATTATATGGTCCTCGGGGAGCAATACAGAAGAGAAGATAAACCTGGAAATCTGTGTTGTTTCTGAAATGGAACACCAGATCAAAATGATTTAAAACAAACTATTCTGAAAGTTTTGCAGGTCAGTCAAGTTATCGGTCAAATATTCTTCTATTTTCCCATGCATTTTGTAGGAGCCTGTATTGAAATATAGTACAGTAAAATTATTTTGTGGGGGGGGGGAAATATAGTTGTGAAAAGATCATTTTCCTAGATCCCCTTGTTATTATTTCTTTACTAACCTGTTGCTGTTTCTATGCCTGATTTAAGCATATAAGAATTACCAGAGAGCTTGAACTGTATGGTGAAGGAGATACTAAAAAATCAGATGTGGTGAGAGCAAATTAAGCCAGATGAGGGTGAGAGTAACATGCTCTGCATTAAAAATATGGACATGATCTAGCAAGAGGAATATTTTGTTTTACACAATCAGATGGAGTAGCCTCCTATCAATAGGCAGAACTAGAAAAGTACCTTGTTGGTACCTGCCAGAAGAGGTACATGACGTGTAAAAAAGGGTGGGGCTTCAATTGCACAGTCACAACTATAATATTGGGTTTTTTGGTTACTCCTGGATTCACTAATTGCAGTAATACAGAAAGTAACCTAATAGAATCTTTGTAGATCCTGGAGCACTGGAAAAGAGCTGATGTAGTTCCCATCTTCAAAAAAGGGGAAAAAATGGATCCAGGAAACTACAGACCTATCAGCCTGACCTCAATACTGGGAAAGATTCTGTAAAAGATAATCAAGCAATGAATCAGTGAACACCTAGAGGCAAACAAAATCATAACCAAAAGCCAACATGGATTTGTCAAAAACAGATGATGCCAGACAAATCTTATTGCATTCTTTGACCAGGTGACAAAATTAGTGGACCAGAGAAATGCTGTGGATATAATTTACTTGGACTTCAGTAAGGCATTTGATAAAGTAGACCACAACCTACTACTTGATAAGATAGAAAAATGTGGGTTTTTGAATCCATCACCACCAGATGGATTCGTAGCTGGCTGACCGACTGTACTCAGCATCTGGTCCTAAATGGAACTGCATCTACATGGAGGGAAGTGTGTAATGGGGTGCCCAAGGGCTCTGTTCTGGGCCCAGTGCTCTTCAACATCTTCATCAACGATTTGGATGAGGGGATAGATGGGAAACCCATCAAATTTGCAGACAACACCAAGCTGGCAGGAATAGCCAACACTCCAGAAGACAGGCTTAAGATACAGAAGGATCTTGACAGACTTGAACATTGAGTGCTATCTTACAATATGAAATTCAATGGTGAAAAAAGTAAGGTTCTACATTTAGGCAAGAAAAATCAAATGCACAGGTATAGTATAGGTGGCACCTTGCTCAACAGTAGTAACTGTGAGAGGGATCTCAGAGTCCTAGTGGACAATCACTTAAATATGAGCCAGCAGTGTGCCAACACAGTGCTAGGCTGCATTAACAGAAGGAAATAATCAAGATCATATGAAGTGTTAATACCATTTTACAATGCCTTGGTAAGGCCACACTTGGAATACTGCATCCAATTTTGGTCACCACGATGTAAAAAAGATGTTGAGACTTTAGAAAGAGTACAGAAAAGAGCAACAAAGATGATTAGAGGACTGGAGGCTAAAACATATACAGAATGGTTTCTGGAATTGGGTGTGTCTAGTTTAGTGAAGAGAAGGACTAGGGGTGACATGATAGCAGTGTTCTAATCTCAGGGGTTGCCACAAAGAAGAGGGAGTGAAGCTACTCTCCAAAGCACCTGAAGGCAGGACAAGAGGCAATGGATGGAAACTAATCAAAGAGAGAAGCAACCTAGAACTAAGGAGAAATTTCCTGACAGTTAGAACAATTAATCAGTGGAACAACCTGCCTCCAGAAGTTGTGAATGCTCCAACACTGGAAATGTTTAAGAAGAGACTGGACAACCATTTGTCTGAAATGGTATGGGGTTTCCTGCCTGAGCAGGGGGTTGGATTAGAAGAATTCCAAGGTCCCTTCCAACATCATCATCATCATCATCATCATCATCATCATCATCATCATCATCATCATCATCATCATCATTATTATTATTATTATTATTATTATTATTATTATTATTATTATTATTATTATTATTATTATTATTTTATTGCTACAAACAAATAAATGCAGACATAACATCACTGCTTTACTCAACATGGTGATGAAATCAGTTATCTCATAGGAAACAGAGATCGAGAAGTGCAATCAGTCTTCCATCTTCTGTTTCCCCTGATGTGCACTCCAGTTTCCAACAAAGTTGGAATTCTATCTGTAGCTGTGCTATCTATCTGTATTTATATTGGAATTATATCTACAGTATATTTATCTAATTCTATCTGTAACTTACGTTTGAACTGCAGAGTTGTTTGTTTGCTTGCAGAACAGATAATCTCATCAGTGCTCATGAATATGGGAGTTGCTTCCTATAATAGCTTACCCTGCCGGTTTGAGTGGATTGTGGTTTCCTCCTTGGTGGTTCCTTGATTAGAGTATTGTTTTCTGCCTGATCGTTTTTCTGGTGTTAATGTCTGCTAATCTAACTGTTACTATTGGAAAGGAGGTGTTCTAAACCAGGGCTTTTCAACCAGTGGTACGGGTACCACCTGTGGTACATTGGCACCTGGCAGGTGGTACGCAACCATCCTAGAAAAGTGGTAGCGGGGGAGGGGAATGAACGGTGGCAGCACCGCACAAGTCTGAGCGAGAGACAGCTGGTGCTGCAGGGCTGTCAGGGCTCAGCGGAAGCGCCAGGATCAGTGCTGTTTTCCAGCTGATCGGCACTTTGGGGCAGTCAGGGCTCAGTGGAAGCGCCAGGATCAGCACCAGGCTCCAGCTATAGCTCGGCGCTGATCCTGGCGCTTCCGCTGAGCCCTGAAGAAACACCAATCAGCTGGAAAGCAGCACTGATCCTGACGCTTCTGCTGAGCCCAGAAGAAGTGCCGATCAGCTGGAATGTTGCAGCATCTCCAGGGTCTTGTGATTTACATTCAGATGCTTGGCAACTGATTCATATTTATGATGATCACAGTGTCCCAGGGTCATGTGAAGTGACCAAAACCTGCTGCAACCACCCAGCAGACGGGGGGGGGAATAAAAACAAAATACCCCCCACCCCCGCTGCCAATCCTCAACAGAAATGCTCACAACAATGAAAACCTCGGACAGGAGGAAGAGCGCCATCAGGTGGGCAGGCAGATGTCTTGCTCAGCTGTGGCTTGGGGGGCACTTTTTTCAGTGCCGTTGTAACTTCAAACAGTCACTAAGCGAACTGTTGTAAGTCGAGGACTACCTGTACTTTATCACTTTTTTCCTTTTTTTTTGGTCAAGTTTTTGACATCTTGCTAGGTGACTAGTGGTACTCAGATATTGCCATATCCTAAAAGTGGTACAATGGGTGAAAAGGTTGAAAAGCCCTGTTCTAAACTTTTTGTTTCCTTCAAAAGACTCAGTGGCCCAAGAAAAACAACAACTTCTATAACAGCCATTATGTAGGACAGATAAGCTATAATCTTCTAATTAAATAATATATTACCAAATGTTTATAATGTTTCCTCTTTAATTCAATAACTTTCATTGGGGCATATAACGGAAGAGATGGATCTCTTCTTACGTCACCCATTTTTCTAACACTCCTCAATTTCCTCCTACTCTAGGCTACAGTCTCAACAGTTCATTGTATTTTTGTTAAAAAAAAATGATATTCTGGAAAGGTAGGGGCAGGGAAATCAATTTCTGCTGGATTTTTTAGATATACATTCTGTGCTGGTTACAGCCCCATGACCCTGTTAATAGAAATGCGCCTTCAGAAAACAGAGTTGACTTATTCATGCTTTGGTTTATTTGACTATTTATGTTGGGCCTTATATCCAAGAACTAAAGGTAGGATAAAATCATTAAAAACAATACAGTAATGCAGAATATAAATTCATATGCAAAAGTCGGATAAATAAAATTGGTATAAATCAAGAATATACAGAATATATACAGGATATGCTTCAGGGCTCAGGACCCAAAAGTTTGGACTGAAGGTTTCAAAACATCATAAAACTTTCAAATTGTTCATTGATCCCCCAAACAAACAATTTAATAAATACTACCTAAACTAATAAGTAATGCCATCCAGAGTCATTAATTGAGGTGGGCAGCTATAGAAACTAAATTAAGCAAACAAATAAATAATTAAACAAGTAATAGTACTATGAATAGATGATAATAATAACAATAATGGATAGTTCCGTCAAGCTTGGGGATTGATACAAACCACTCTGGGAAACTCCGATTTGCGTGAAGAGCCAAATTTTGAAAATAAAACCCATCTTGAAGTTGACTGACTTCTCTCAGAGACCAGTTCATTATTAGGGATTCCAGAGCTAACATTTCACATTTTCACATAATATACTCTCCCATGATAGGGTGATAGAACAGCCCTCTCTGTAGATCATAACATTTCACAAACTGCATAGGGATGTATATATATTTCTCATAAAACTACTGCAGTGTTGCTATTCACACTTTTTAGTATCTAAATAGATTGTGTTCTGTCCTTACGGACTCGTCGTATTGCAAATAACATTTTTGTTGGTGCCTTGAATACATTTTTTGATTATCAACACAATTGTGAAATAACTTGTCATTGTGAAAGCAGACATTTTTTGCTTGCATTACCTGGGTTGAATGAAATGGATTATTGATTTTTTTTTTATATAGTATCTCAGAAGCAATTTATTTAACTTTTGTTTTTTTTATCATTTTGTTTGGGAAAAAGCTTCTTCTTTCCTGCTTGAAAATGATCATAAAAACTTCTGTCACTGGGGTTTCAAAATAAGACTCCCAATTTTTTATTTCTTTCCAGATTCTGATGGAGATTTATTTTCCTTTTGATGTATTTTCTTCCCCAAGAGGAGGTATTGAACCTGGGTTCAGGTATTCCATGAAAGGAGAGACTTGTGTAAAGATCTGCATTAAAATATAAATGATGCAGTTTTTTGTAACTTTTACCCCGAAGACAAATATTTTTAGCTCTTTGTAGCTTACAAACACACAAGTTGGAATAATAATCATTGGGTCTTGGATGATATAGAAAATGGACAGAATGCAATCTGTTCAGCTATAAGAAGGATGGCAAAAAAATAAGTGTTCGTGCTTGATTTTTCTCCAGCATGAAATTTTGCCTGCATATAGTAAAGTGCCTTTGTGAACTTTATTTATGGATCAAGTGACTGCATTTCAATCTAGTTTGAAGGTTAAGCAAGGGAAGAGCTAAAAGTAATAGTCGAATCAGGAAGAGATTCTGTGTCTACAATAGAAATGAATAACCTACCACACAAAAATGCATTTGGCTCCTAAAGAATTGTGTAAAGTTCCTAAAACCCCTCCAAAAGCTGTCACTATATATGTTTTTCCAAATGGAAAAAGGAAAATTCTGTGAATTATACAAGGTATAAACTGTGAAGAGTATTTAGTTAATGTAGTGTAAATCAAATCAAGCAGATATTTTGATCTATCTAATTGGTCCTGACTTTAAAAATCATGTTCTTTATCATAAACAAACCAAGGAATACTATTGTCACAGAGTAGAGAAGTTTCATCCCGTACCCCCAAATTTCTCCGCACAAAAAAATAGTTAATCTCCAATTACTGACTTTCTCTGGCACACACACACACATTCAATGGGAAACTGTTTAGCAACATCTTGAGGGTTTTTACTTCTTCTTGTTTAAAATGTTCTGTGTTCCTAGACTTGTATTGGTAAATGAAGTATCTCAAATAAACAACCAAGCTCAGAGAGCATCAAGGATTCATTCCACTGTTCAGTTCTGAGCTACATATATTTTCTTCTACAGTTTTGGAATTACTACAGTAGTATCCTCAATCAGGAGGTCTACTCTGTCAATGAAGGATTGAAGCAGGAAAGCTTATGCTTTCAGACTAATCCTTTCCTATGAGATGGGTTATTTCTTGGTACCAATAAGCTACAGATTGCACTGCCAATCATACCCACCCAAGGAATAGCTAGGCTAATGATTTACAAGGGGAAAAAAGGATTCAATGAAATCAAGTGTTTTCAATATACTTTATAAAACTATAAAATTTTATAAGGTTTTCACAACTTGGTAATATTATCTGTCATTGCTTGAAAAAAGGTAACAGTGTTCAAATCCAGCCACTGAAATTCACAGCACAAACCTTTTGTAAAACTATAAAACAGGATTGACTAATTGATCATTAAGGCAAATTATAACATTTTACTGTTTTTGAAAAAGAGGCCAAAAGAATGGGAAAATTCATTTACTTAGTTGTACAACATCTCCTTAACAACTGTAACCTGAATTCCCAATGGAAAGTCAAATGGGTTGCTGAGCTCCCAGACACAAGAAGATATATAGATGATCCTACGCAAAAAGTGCCAGGTTCACTAGTAATGGACAATCCTGAATAGGATTCGCACTTCACATGGCATCTGCTGGATACACTCTGTAAATGGGTTATAGCAGAGGTCTCCAACCTTTCTCAGTTGGCGGATCAGAGTGAAAGGGAGGGGGAAGCACTTTATGTGTGCGCGCAAACAAACGGGGCGGTGAGCACACATGATGCAAATGGGGCAGTGCTAACACACGTGTGACACTCGCTAGCACCACCCCATTTTTGCCATGCGGCACTAGCACTGCCCTGTTTTCGCCACGCAGTGCCCTGTTTGTGTAGCAGCGGCAGCGCTAGTGTGAGTGGGGGTGAGTGTACACACACGTGCGCGCACTGGCCTGCCTGTTCCCTGGTCTGGTGCCCAGCAGACCACAGCTAGTAGTGGTATCTGAATACAGATCTTTTTAACATTAATATTTGATTGTGTTTTAATTTAGGTGAAATGGTAATATACATCATAAGTCCATGCTGGTTATGCCATGTGCTAAATAAATCCCACCTTCGATTTTCAAGTGAAAATTTCATTAGTTTGATCAGTTTTGTTTTTAATGCAGAGAAATCTGCATTTCTTACAATAGTAAGAAAAGTCAAAGGGAAACAAGAGGAACAGCTTTTATGTTACCTCATAGATCTCTAATAACTCTTAAACAATTCTAGGAATGCTGACAAAATGTATTTCTTTGTATTAAATTTCCTTTCCTTTATTATTGCAAAGTAAAAAGGATGGCAGTTTTGTTTGTTCACATTTGTAAGTCATGCCTCCTGTATGTTTTAGGCCAATTTGCCAAATAGTTATCCTTCAGTGTATGCATTTTGTAAAATACATTTGCTCATTGTAATGTGGATTTTTATGCATGCATAAATGCATATATTTGGGGAAACTGCAAATAAAAAACACATATTAAAATATGTGGAAAATTTACATATGAAAATAAATATTAATTTGAGGTGCTTTTTATTCATTGGTTACTGTGAAGATTGAATAGAGATTGATAACTGAAACAAATGAAAAATGATTTTGACTGAAAACAGACTGAAATCAATTTTAAGACAGCCTCTATTTTTTATGTGAATTATTTACAACCTTGGGTGAATTTGCTGAAAAATCAGACTTTATGCATGATTGTATTGGAAATTTGTTTAATACAGGATACAATTACGGATATATCACTTTGCTGTGGTGAATAAACAGACACACACACTGTCAACGCTGCAAATACTGTATATTCTTGCTTTGACAATATGCAGAACTGTCTGGCATTTTTATAGTTAAACCAGGCAACAGAGAAAAGGGAGGAGAATAAAGATAGCCCGGGAAAAAGAAACCGGAAGTAAATCACATCTTCCAAGTTGATTGGAAGATGTGAACCATGACCCCAAAAGGGGGGGGGGGAATGCTTAAAATGTATATGCGTAACGGAAGAGAAGCCAGACCTAAGCATTTCCACCATGCTGTACTGACGTCTCTGTAACCTTAATAAATGCTTTTAGGAAAAAATATGCCTGAAAGTCCTTTTAAGTGTTTCGTTAATCAGACACATGACATCATGCTTAGGTCTGGCTACAATGTTGGTAAGAAACGTAGCACCTAAGATATTGTTCCACCATTTTGTTAGCGGCTTCCGCGGTCCCACACACAAACACACACACACACACACAAACAATCAAGGCAGACCAAAGTTCCACAAAAGTCATTTTCAACGTTAGTTGAAATATACCAGCAGGAACTTCTGGTGAAACTAACAAAACTAAATGTTCCCATAAACTGTTTCTGCTCCAGAACCAATTTTAGAGAGTCTTCTCACAGGAATTCAAGAGAAGTACAATATAAAAGGAAAGTAAGTTTGGGCAGTGGTTAAGGCATTAGGCAAGAAACAATGAGACTCTGAGTTCTAATCCTGCCTTAGACACAAAACCAGCTGGGTGACCTTGGGCCAATCACTTTCTCTCAGCTCTAGGAAGGAAGCACTGGCATACCACTCCTGAAAAACCTTGCCCCAAAATCTGCAGGGATTTGTCCAAGTAGTCTCCAAAAAGTGGACATGATTGAACAAAAGAAGAAAAAGACCATATAAAAAAGAATTAGTTCATCATGGATCAATAAAAAATGAACATTCTTGTAAGATCTTTGGTTTTGAATAGAATTTGAATAAACTCGTTTCTGTCTTTCAGTTCCAATTCAGCATTGGTTTCAAAGAGGTCTTCAGAAACAGACTAATTTTTGCTGCTTCTTGAAAATCTAAATATACAGGATAAAATTGGTATATGGTAACTGATAAAAGAAGATGAAGGAGGCTTTCCAAGATCCACTGTGGGATCCAGGATCATCAAACTTTACTTTAGTGTGTGTGTTTTTCTGGTTTTTCATAACTTCAGCCACAGAAAAAAAAACAAGAAAGGAAGGAAGGACATCCTCCTAATAAGGAATTTTTGATTTATTAACATGATGTTTGTTACTTTTTCCCCGTTCTTTGTAAATATTTGTTTAAATACTGTTTTTGACTCAGAAATAAAAGCCAGGCATATCATATATGAAATGCTTTTTCTAACCTTCAGTTGCTTTATAAAAACATTTCTGTGGACGGGGCTACTGATTTTTCACAACTTTAAAATTCCATAACGTTATTATTGCAATATAAAACCTGACCTTTGAATTTTCCACTGAGTGTTATCAAAAAGAACAACATACATATTTATTCTATGCCAACAAAATCTTCTGAGGAAAATTTAATATGTGAAACTTGAAAGACTGGTATTTTTTTCTCTACCATACTTATCCCAAGCAGGCATTACAGTACAATTTTATTTTATTTTATTTTTGATCAGAGGCTTAGGTGTGAAATTAACCTGTCTGCTTTCCTTCTGGATGGTCATCCCACTTATTTCTGAATCTTGCCTGAGAAAGAATTCAAAAAGAAGCCGAAAGGCTGGAAAGCAGTACAATTGACCTTCCTATAGTAGAAGATGCATGTGCCACTGTGCATAAGTTGAAAATCTCTCACAAGAGTTTTCTGAGACTTTATCCCCTTTCCTTTCTTTCCCACAGATGATACTGCCATGCCAGCTGCTCTATAGTTTCTTTCATTACAGGTACAAATAGTTCTTACCTAACAATTGTAACTGGGGCTGGAATTTTCATCATTTAACATCGTGGTCATAACACTCAAGATCACGTGACTTCATCACTTAATGATGGAAAGTCCAGCACTTCTGATTGCCATAATTAAGCAAAGCACCACAGGTGATTAAATGAGGATATCATATGGTTGTCATTTGCTTCCCCATCTGCTTTATTTGTAGGAATCGCAAGATGGGCAACATATAAATTTAATGAGCAAATAAAATAAATAAAGCTGGCAAAGAAGGTTGCAAATGGTAATCACGCGATTGTGGGGATGCTGCGACAGCTATAAGTATGAGGACCGTTGTAAGTACCATTGGTTCAGTGCCATCATATCTTTGAACAGGTTGCTGAACGAGTGAGTCATTAAGTAAGGACAATCTGTATTAGGAGTATATTATGTGTATGCTAACCCACTCCCATGCCTTCTACTATATATGAAGCATACAAACAAAAAGGAACCATTGAATATCTGTAACTTCATGAAGCATACTATGATTATGATACTATGACAATAAGCCCCATATCAGTATGGGTAAACAAAGGAGAAAAGGATCTGTGTGATCACATGTAAACAGGTCTTGGACTTCTTCTGTCCAAGAAGTAAAAGGAAAAGTGAGAATATTTGACTCAATCAACTACCAATCACTCAAACGTTCAGTTTATATTAAGATAAATATAACAAAACATTTTTATATAATTCCACTTTAGCAATTTTTTAAAAAAAATCTTTGAGTTGAGCTCAGCTCCCGGAGATTATATGTACATGTACATATCCATGTTGAGTTGTTTTTTTGTTTGCAACTGCATTTCTTTGCTCATATAACCTCTATGTGACAGTGTCCTCATGTAATCAGATCTGCTCCCTTCTTTTGGTGTGACAAACTAATCTTGCTTTCCCAATTTGTTACCACTTTCTGCCACAAAGCTTCAAAATGAAGATTTTCTAATCACTTGTTTTCTGGTTTTTTGATGCTATCAATACGCAAAACATTGCTCAACCACAAAGCTGTTTCAACATCTCTCAGTTATTTTCCTAATTAAGTTTGCTAATCACACATTCCATACAATTTAAACCATCCTTTTGTCTAAGATTGCCACTAAATTCTACCTAACTTTTCAAAGTAAATTCAGAGGCTGCCATTTGAACAACATATCCAACAATGCATTGCAACCAGTGATGCGACTGAAGTCTTGCCCAGTACATGATGGCTAGTGGGGACCTCATATCATCTCTACTATGAGCTTGCATCCCTTGTGAGGACGCTTCCAGATTCGGTTTAAAGTACTGGTTTTAATTAATAATATTCTATATGGCTTGGCACTACAGCAGGGCATCTAGGGTGTGGGTCAAAAAAGATGAAGATGGTGGTCATGGCCATAAGACTGAGACTCCATCCCTTTGTTCATATGATGCTCACATATGTACAGAAGAGATGATGTTTTAATCCCAAGCTCATGTCTCCTATCATGCCCCTGCCCAAGATACTTTCAGGACCACCTATTTCAGCTAGAACTGGTATTTAAACAAGAACTCAATTACTTGTAATTTCTTATTATTATGAAGTTAATATGGTGAGACCAAGAGGAGATTTATAGTCCTCATATTGTGGAATAACTTCACAGGAGAAGTTAGATTAGTCCCAGCATTATTGTCCTTCCAGAAGCAAATTGAAATGATGCACTCCTGGAAGGCTTTTTAAATTTAATTTATTGAAGGAACACCATGACTATATTTATATTGCTCTAAATTATTGTTTTTAATTTTTGTATCTGCATTATTATATTGTGGGTACATTATGTTTATATATGTTGTTCATATGTTTGTACAGTGTTATTAACTTTGTACACTACCTGGAGTCATTTAGTTGGGGAGGTTTAGAAATGTAATGAATAAAGTACATTAATTAATAAATAAAATTCATTAATTAATAAATGGACTTAGCTCATAATCTATTTAGTTCATTGGTTGGGTCATTTGTAAAGTTGCATAGCTATTAAAACTTCTCCTTATAACTTTGGCTGTTTGTTGCTAGAAACCAAATGCTTTATTTTGATTTCTACAATCCAACAGATAGGAATGCCGAATTCCAACTGAAATCAATGGGATTCAGGTGTTTAATTGCAAATTTAAGTGGCATTGATTTCTGAAAGAGAGCAAAGTACACCTAACTTTCTTTTTCTGAATGCAGCAAATGAATTGCTAGCTTTCTCAAATCTCTCTCCAGAACACTGATTTAAATAACAAATTATTTATTTCTTTACCCCTTTTCTGCTCTTTGTGAAATTTATGGTATCCAACACTGCAAATGATTTGTCTGTAAATGAGACACCATACAGAACCTTATAGACCAAGTTCTGCAAAAGGAAAATATATGGAAATACTATTCCAGTACTCTGAGTGCTTATGTTTTAGTTCCTTTTTCCCCCCCTCAAACCTTTGATAGGCTAAAACAGAACATACTTCATGCATTGCCACATGTCAAAGATGCCCAGGTGATTAGGTCTTGTAAGTGTTAAAGCAATATGATATCCAGGAAGTTTTCAACTGCTTTCATTCTTTCACAATTCAGACCAATGGAAGAAAAATAATCTTGTTGCTTAGCTCCATCCAGCTCTTCTGAGAGGATTGCTTACATTCTTGGAGGAGAGGAAAGACCATCGTACATAAAAGCCTTTTAGTATTTTTAAGCAAATGGAGTCGCGTCTGGTGGGGAAGGGTGAGCTGACATTCCATGGACAGCGGGAGATGGCTGAAAGGCAGGTGGATATTGGATCTATCCTGCTGAAAATTCTCTCTGGATAAAGGAGAGATCATGAAATTACCCATATATGCTCCAGACAATTTTTGCAGTGCTTGCAATCGGTTGGGAATTGTGGAATTCCATTGTGCTCAGAGTCATTAATGCAGCCTTTTATGGAGACTTACAGTTCAACCAAACTTCATCTTCTTAATAACTTGTGAGCTTTTTTTTGTGCACTATTCATTAAGATTGAAAAACCTTCAGAATGGCAAGTTTGGTTTTTACTGGGTGAGTGTCTCTTCAATCCATCTTGAAAATATGGCTACAGTTTTGTAAAAGTTTTCTTTTTTGTAATATATAGCAAAAAGGTGATATTGTATTGATTTTAGAAAGTTTCTTTTAAAAATATACCAAGGGTTCAGATGAATATGAATAAAAGAAAGACTTTGAAGTTAATTAAAATGATCCTCTTGGATGGAAAATAATCTCTTTGCTTATATTTCAAACTAATAACAAAACTTTGAAGTCTGTATACTAGAGGGCAGTAGATGGCTACTTAAAAGGAAATGTTTGATGGTAGGGACCAGGAAGTCCCCATTCTATTTAATTCTATAATGGGATTAAAAAGTGTTATTGAAGAGGAAAATGCCCCATTGAATAAAATTGAAATGGACTTTAAGGTGGATTTAAAAATGATAAGAAAGAGATGGAAATACTGGATGTATAAATGGAGCAGGATTACAATTTAATTTTAAAAAAAGATATGCAAATCATATATCAAAAGAGTGATGTGGATATTTTTTTTAATTAGACTATAAGGAATTTATTGAAGTTACTTTACTAGAACTACAAGATGGCTTTGATAAAGATGACAAGAACTTTGAGAGAAGAGATAAAGACATTATGATAAAGCAGATGTTCAAACTTCATTTGTGTGACTTAAAGATCCCTGGCAAAAAAGAAAAAATACAAAATTGTTTTATCTGATTATGGTTAAAATAATGTTTTGTTATTTCTGGTGATGTCCAATGGTTTTCTTTTTGACTGAGATTGGATGATGATAGTTATTTTTAGTGATGTTTTAATAGGTGCAATGCATTAATTTCTAAGATTATTTTCAAAAATATTTAATTATGAGTTGGGATTGGGCTTTTATGACTTGAAGAGAGGGATTGGAGGGAATTTGTTTAAATGTAAATTGAAATATAAATGTTTGTTATTAATGTTAACCATTATTGGACTTTTGCTGATTAACAAGGATGGTTCAAGACCCGAGCACTTCCTGATGAGGTGAGCTCCTATCACTTGCCCCAGCTCCTCCTCACCTAGCAATTCAAAAATATGCAGATACAAGTAGATAAATAGGTACCACTTCAGTGGGAAGGAAACAGCGTTCCATGTGCCTCGGCATAGCATCATGTTGGCCACATGACCACAGAAGTGTCTTCAGACAATGCTTGCTCCCTTGGCTGAAACGAAGATAAGTCCTCTAGAGTCAGAAATGACTGGACAGGGGAAACTTTTATCTTTACCTTTAAAATAGAAAATGGAATGGAGAAGTATTTGGTTATATCTTAAGAGTCAGTGATAAGATGTTAATGTTGATCATACTTGGTGGGGATGTAGGGGGAGTTTGTTCTTCTATTTTTATATCTCTCTCTATTTATCTATCTATCTATCATCTGTCTATTATGTTTTTGGGAGGAGTTCTTATGTGTGTGTGTGTGTGTGTGTGTGTGTGTGTGTGTAAATAAAATGTATTTATTAGGCATTTGCATTATTCTTCCTCATGTGATATAATCCTTAATAAAATTATTGGGGGGGGAAGTAATTTTAAACAAATGAAATATTGTCATTATAGCCAAAGTTTTCTTTGATGGATTGTGGAGATGGTACTGATTTTTCCTCTTTGAGTAACTGATATGCATAAACTTTATTTTTTTATTAAAAAGGTATAAATTAAATAATGTTAATAGCTCATGCCTATCCCTTTAATTTAACAACTTCTGTCTATGTAATCCAGAATAAATGCAGAAATATTCCTAATGCAAACAGACATTAATGAAGAAAAACAGCTGACATCAAATTAAATTACCAATGAACATTTAGATTCTATTCTTCTTTCTGTTCTAGCTGAAAACCAATTTCCATGGCAGAGTCCAGATGTTTCCATCATTGGGGATTTATGGCACTTAGTACCATTATAATTTAAACATAACCAGGGTAATGTAAGTAAACCAAATGATTCTTCGCACCTGACATAACCTTGCTTAGTACCTTAATCCTAATGGGATCTAAATCATAGCTGCTAAACCTTACATGAGCTTTAGTTGGTCCGTAGATATGTTCAATCATCTTGCAGAAGCCAGTGTCAAATTTAAATTTAATTAATATTTGTTATAAAATTGTATTTTTAGAAACTCAAAAGCTTTAAATGGATCTGAAAAACGTATAAGGTTAATGAAGATTTATTTTACTAATGTTATAATATTCAATAATTTCCTGATGGGACAGATATATTACAATTTAGAATGAAGCCAGTTAAATCCATACGTATAATTTTATCTATAATCAATTTTAATTTACTGTAGAGTTTATAATCTGTTTGCCAGATTCTGGTAAAAGCTCCCCTTGGTGCAAAGAATTGCATAAAAGTAGAAATGTCCCCTTACATTACATCAGGGCCAGATTTTCTAGCCTGAATAGTATTCAATGATTTCTGAAGAGAAAATGTACAGTAGATTCCATGAACTATATGATTTCTGGAACCAATTCTGGTAATTTAAATATTGATTAATTTTGATTGGTGATTTGAGGAATATAACTGTTGAAAAAAATAGTTTCAGTTGTTGACTTACTGCATGTCTTTAGTTTTGGTTACAATTTGACCATTGTTGTCTTTAGTTGTACTAATATGTTTTTTCTCCTTAGCTTTTTTTCAATTTTTTGCCAATAATCTATAATTTTTTAACTACCATGTTTATAGTATCTTTGCTTGACAAAAAGAAGCGGAGAGAAGATTTTATCTGTTTCCAAATCATCTATTCTATTTAGTGTCTATTTGTAAATACTCTCTAATCCAGTTCTATTATAATTTGCTAATAGATCATTCATTTCTAAATAAACTTTGCCTTTAATATGCACAAAAACTGAGAGTAAATAAAAATGTAGGAGAGGAAGTTGGGGATAATCTTGAAATGTTAAAAATATGTGAGTCTGTCTTTATATTTGTTTTTTTACCAAACTTTGCCTGCTTTCATTTAGCTTAATAAATCAGCTTTCTGCAACCTTGACCAAGTTCCACACATATTAAAACATAAGCATATATAATATCTCATTTATGAACTGTTTGCATTCCTATACAACTTTATTGAACCATATTCTAAGAAGGCTGATTCTGGAGAAGGAGTCCGAAAATGAGTACAAGGATTAAAGATCAACATGTCTTCTAAATTCCTTCTTTATTGTTAGGACAATAGTTATTTTAGAGGATCAATGAAATACTTTTGTACCTTAAAGCATGAACCAGTTTTGGTTAATCCTTCCCTGTTTTTTTAGCACCTTAAAATATATATGAAATAAATTCTCAAAATAACGATGCATCAATGGTTAAGGTGCTTATTTAGAAACCAGGTGTCTGTGAGTTCTAGTCTTGCTTAGGCATGAAAGCCGTCTGGATGACTTTGGGCCACTTATTCTCTCTTAGTCCAACCCACCCCAGAGGGTTGTTGTTTGTGGGGAAAATAGGAGGAGGAAGGTGTGTTGGATATCTTTGCCACCTTAAGTGACTTATAAAGTAATGAAGGTGGGATAAAAATCAAATAAATAAATAAAAATTCTGCTAAACCATCTCTGCAGTTACTGTGTCATGTTAGCTCTCATTCCTTTTGCTTTTCTTCCAACCAGGTTCCCTCTAGTTGGAGTAAAATTGTCTTTAGATGATAAGAGCAGCTAGGTTGGGATTTAAAAGCTGAAGAACTACAGGCACACAGTATTGGGCTAAGGGACATCCCTCTTGGTCTGTTAACACAACTATCTGGACAACATCTGAACTAACCAATAGGGTTGAATGCAGAATTCAAATGTGGCTGGACGTCTTATAAGAGCAGCTCCTAAAAAAAATGCAGCTGCTTTAAGAGGCATATCAGTGAGTCACTATCTAAAGGCAGTGATACTCTCCCTCCAAAAAAGCCCCCAAACAGTCAGACTGATTTAATGAACAGCAGAAAAAGGTTATACTTGCATAAGGTCTAAGGACTTCTCCCACATAATTTCCAAAACTGCACAGCTGTAAGAAATATTACAAACAAATTAACTGACAACAATTCACATTCCATGCCAAAAAAAAACAAAAACCGAGTTAAGTGCTGATATGTATGAATCTGTGTTCTCAAAACTCAGAGTACCTTTTGGTTTTGCATAATTTAAGGCAATACTGACTATGAGAGGCACTTCACCAATCTAAAGAGTTCTATTGTCAGAGCTCGAAAGCTTTTATATTTGCAACACACCTCATGTGCCATTTTAAAATTGTTATTTTTTAAAAGGCGCTCTGTTAACCTTTTGCATTTGCAGGGAAGATAAAGCAGTGAATTAGGTCCACTATTTGTGCAGTAGCTTTGTGAGAAGACAATAACGATATATAAGTGAACTAGATAAACTACTTGAATCAAACTTGTGCAAATGATTTTGCTGCAGCACATGCATATAAAAGGATTTCCCCCTGCAAATCTAACACATTGTTAATCAATAAGTTATAGATTCTGACATTTTGTGTACTGTACCAGAAATTAAGGCATCTGTTGGACCACATTCAGAAATAATGATTTGGTACACAGAGGCCATGTAAACTAAGTGCCATAAGCTTATTAATTACAATATAGCAAGAGATTTTTTAACAGCGAAAGCTGTGCCATCTTCTTGTATTATTTTACAGTGTGGGAAGAATCCAGAGAAAGAAATATTTTGGGAAACATTAAAAAGGCAGAATATATTTATCCAAAGGAATAATGGAGAAGATCTTTAAAAAGGCAGAAACTTCTCTCCCCCACCCCAGCCAGACAACTCAGCAAAAAACAGCTTTTAGAAATGCAAATGCAATAATCCATTCAGGAAGGTTGGAGCCTTCCAGCTAGAAGCTGAAGAGATTAGGAAGACAAAGACTTCTAAAATTTACATACCCTACCCAAACTCTAAGACAGGACATAATAGGATTAACCTACCAATGCCAAAGGAGCACACTCAGACTCAGGTCAAAGTACATGACACAGGAAATACAAAGCCTCAAACAGGAATAGGAAACAACCTCAAGAGCCCCAGAAGGTATAAAAACCCACCACTCCCTGCTACGTGGTCAGTTTTTCCCAGAGCCATCTTTCTGTCTGGCTCTCCTCTTCAATAAACTACAACCTTCTTTCTAAAGCAGTCTCCATTTTGTTTATTCCCAGCTTGGATTGGACCCTGATGAAGATTTTTCTTTCAACAATGGGGAGAAGCATAACTGGGATGAAGTATCATGCAGGCTTAGGAAGCCATTCATTTTAATTGAGGAACAAGCTTTCTCAGAAATAAAGGCTTATAGGTAGTCCTACCTAAAGGAGCCTGCCCATTGGGGTGATATGTTGTGACAGTCGTAAATCAGGTCGGTCACGTGAATGCCCAAAGTGTGGGTCACGTGACTACAAAGGAGGGCTATCATTGTAATTCCCTTGTTCCACTAACGGAATTGGTCGTAGTGATTGTACTCAAAACAAAAAGAGTCCTACTCCTAAAATTGAATTTTCTTTGGATGACCTGAATTACTGGAATTTGAGCATTGCCCAAGATTTCAGGCTCTAAAAAAATCCTTCACTGCAAATGTCAGTGTTGGAATGATAGTGGTGAACTGTGGATGATTGGATTGTTTGCAGGATCATTTTTCTTTCTTTTGTGTGGTGCTTCACTCCTGAATGTGCTTTGGACTCTTTGTTGGTTTTGCTTATTGTGTGGGCTCTTGGCCTCTCTCCTTGTTTTATTTACAGAGTGAGTTTTCTCCTTTACTATTTTTCATGCAAGATTCTAAATTCTATTTACTTCTTCAAAAATATTTTGCCCATTGCAATCAAGAAACTAAATGTGTGACTTGTGGAAGCGCCTTCCCCCAATTCCTTTATCCCAAATTCAAATTTGGGCATAATTTCTGAGAATTAGAACTGGCAGATCTGAATTGCAAAAATATGCATGACCACTAGATGGCAGGAACAAAGGGAAAAAACCCCCACCATTTTGTCTTTGTCTGAATTTTTATGGCTCTAGTAGTTTTATCAAAATTCTCTTTCACTTACGCCAAAGGAAGCAACTACAGATAGTCCTTGCTTAAGAACTGTGTGATTTACTTAACGACCATGGTAATAAAATTGGGTGCTGTCATATGATGACTCGCTGAATGACCACATTGCCACATTCCAATTGTGATTCTGTCATAGACTACCTATATTGCCAAAATAGGAGCTGAAATGGAGCTCAATCTGGCTACAATCTGCATCTGATATAAGTCAATATGGGTAAGTCATTAAATGAAGCAGTCATTAAGTGAAACCATGAATGTGCTTACAATCTTACTTCAGCTTTTCTTTGCCTACAGATCTGTAAACAAAGGAAGCACAAGCAATACAACATAGTCAAACTAGAGTCTTGGACTTCAAGAGAGCTAATTTCAATAAACTTAGAGAGGGCTTGGGAAGGATTCTATGGATGAGAATCCTCAAGGGGAAAACAACTCAAGAAGCTTGAGAAATTTTGAAAAGTGAGATAATAAAAGCCCAGTCAAGAACAATACCAACAAAGAGGAAAAATAACAGCTCTCAAAAGAAACCAGCATGGCTGCATAAAGAACTCTCTGATAAATTGAAAGATAAAAAGGACAAGTATAGAAAGTGGAAAGAGGGGCACATAACTAAGTCAGAATATCAGCAAATCGCCTGAGCCTGCAAAGATGAAGTGAGGAAAGCTAAGGCTCATAATGACCAAAGTCAAAAATAACAAAAAAGCTTCTTTCAACATGTAAAACAAGAAAAAAGTGAAGGAAATGATTGGTCCATTAGTGGGTGAAAATGGCAAGAAGGTGACAAGCAATAGGGAGAAAGCAGAACTATTTAACTTGTTTTTTGCATCTGTTTTTACACAAAGGGAAAAAACAGGCCAACCTATCAAAAATAGTACCATAAAAAACAGAATAGAAACACAAGTTAAGATAGGCAAGAAAATGGTAAGTGAACACCTGTCTAGCCTAGACGAGTTCAAATCACCAGGACCCGATGGATTACACCCCAAGGTTCTCAAGGAACAGGAAGATGTGATCTCAGAACCACTGAACTATATTTTTCAAAGATCCTGGAGCACTGGGGAACTACTAGAGAACTGGAAAAGAGCTGATGTAGTTCCCATCTTCAAAAAAGAAAACAAAATGGATCCAGGAAATTACAGACCTATCAGCCTGACCACAATACCTGGGAAGATTCTGGAAAAGATAATAAAACAATGAATCAGCGAACACCTAGAGGCAAACAAAATCATTGCTAAAAGCCAACATGGGTTTGTCAAAAACAGAGCATGCCAGACAAATCTTATTGCATTCTTTGACCAAGTGACAAAATTAGTGGATCAGAGGAATGTTGTGGATATAATTTACTTGGACTTCAGTAAGGCATTTGATAAAGTAGACCACAACCTACTACTCGATAAGATAGAAAAATGTGGGTTAGACAGCATCACCACCAGATGGATTCGTAGCTGGCTGACCGGCCGTACTCAGCGTGTGGTACTCAATGGAACCGCATCTACATGGAGGGAAGTGTGTAGTGGGGTGCCCCAGGGCTCTGTTCTGGGCCCAGTGCTCTTCAACATCTTCATCAATGATTTGGACGAGGGGATAGATGGGGAACTCATCAAATTTGCAGACGACACCAAGCTGGCAGGAATAGCCAACACTCCAAAAGACAGGCTTAAGATACAGAAGGATCTGGACACACTTGAAGACTGGGTGCTATCTAACAAAATGAAATTCAATGGTGAAAAAAGTAAGGTTCTACATTTAGGCAAGAAAAACCAAATGTACAGGTATAGTATAGGGCAGATATGTCAAACTCACGATGTCACGTGACGTTGCACAACATAGGACGGTTTTGCCATTGCCAGCAATGGGGTGGGCACAGCTTCCAGATGATGCGTCCGGCCCGCGGGCCGGCAGTATGACACCCCTGGTATAAGGGGTACCTTGGTCAATAGTAGTAACTGTGAGAGGGATCTCAGAGTCCTAGTGGACAATCACTTAAATATGAGCCAGCAGTGTGCTGCAGCTGCCAAAAAAGCCAACACAATGCTGGGCAGAAAACGGTATGTGTAAAATAGACCAGATTTTAAAAGCAGGTTTCTGATAAATGTATTTACACACACATACACACTATGCATATAATTGTTGTTTGTCCAAATTTCCTCTACCTATTTCTTCTAACCTGAAGTAATCTTATTACCTAAAATTCAATACCTTATTAATTACAGATTATGGAAATTAATGTGCAATGTGTACATATTGCCAATAGAAAGGATGAGGAAGAGGAAGAGGAAGAAGAGGTTAGAGTTAGGGTTAGGGTTTTACTATTTTCCCACAACAACAAACCTGGGAGGTCGGTTGGATTCAGAGAGAGTGACTGACCCAAAGCCATGCCTAGGGGAGACCTAAAACTCTCTGTCTCTTGCTTTATAGGCCAGCACCTTTATTATTACTATTTATTGAATTTATATACCGCCCTATCTCCCTTACGGGACTCAGGGCGGTGAACAGGCGATAATAAAAACCACAATAAATATACGCAAGTTTCTGTTCTAAAATCAAATTAAATAACAGGCCTGCTCTAAAAATACCCCATACAAAACCCCCACTAAAACATAATCAAACTACGCCAGGCCGGCCGCACGGAATAGATGGGCCTTCAGGGCTCGGCGAAAAAGGCGCAGGTCCGCAACTGTACGTAGGTTGGGGGGTAGGTCATTCCAGAGGGCAGGAGCTGCCATAGAGAAGGCTCTCCCTCTGGGGGTCGCCAGCCGGCATTGACTGGCCGACGGCACCCTAAGGAGGCCCACTATGGTACACCAAATTGGCTCTCAATTGTAGATGTAAACTGAAAGCAGGTACAGCATAAACCTGTGGATTGAACTGAATGGGACTCACCCTTCAGTCCACATGGAAAAAGTTGTTACAGTATGGAAGACCACCCATATCCATTTGGACAATTCAACTTCAACATGGAGACCAGGTTTTAGGTTGCTTTATTTGGAGATTTAAACTGATTGGAGATTTTTCCTGCAAAGAAAGTATCCATCACTGAAAACAAGGCATTTCTCTCCCTAGTCTCTGCCTTAACTGAATCACAATTGTCTATTCTGGTCCCAGTAGAGGAGAGAGAGGTAAAGGAACCATTCTTACACAATCCACATATGTCCTAAACATATGTTTCAAGATTTAAATGGAGTAATAAACTCTAATTATATTTTCTGTCAACCTTTTATTTAACTTTAGATATATGGAATGAGGAAAAGAACTTGAGGGTTTTTATCTAGCAATATAACTGTCACATGTTAAGGCTAAATATTTCAAGTGGAAAATTAATTGAGATTAGCTACATTTAAATATGTTGTTTGTAGAGGTTAAATTACTCACTGCAAAATTAAATTCATTTACAGAGTATACAGCCAGTTTGTCTGCTAAAAAAAAAAGTTGTCTACCAGATTATTTATTAGGAGTTTCTGTGTGTGTGTGTGTGTGTGTGTGTGAGAGAGAGAGAGAGAGAGAGAGAGAGAGAGAGAGAGCGGGGAGGTGGGGAAAGAGAGTCTATACAGATACACGCAGTCACGTCTTCTGATTCAAATGCAGGAAAAAACGTGAAACCGTATTCAATACAAAATATGGAACCCATGTAGTTTCATGCTGAAACATCTGTCTTTCTTTACTGTTCTCATCATTTATTTTTCACCGGTTGGAGGGCAGGGAGAATGCTTTTAAATAATTTTTACAAAAAAAAATGTTTGGTATCCCTTGGTGGATGCATGCAGGGTTCTGGCAGTGGCACAGGGAAAACCCCAGCCACTTTGGGAGTATTTTCCAATTGTGCCTAATAATAGCACTTTATAGCACTCTCTGGGCAATTTACAATGTAAAAGCATTATTTTGCACATTGTCCCCAACAATCTGGGTCCTCATTTTACCAACCTCAGAAGGATGGGAGACTGAGACAACCATGAGCGGGTCAGGATCAAACTCCTGGCTGTGGGTAGATTAAGCCTGCAACACTGCATTTTAACCCCTGCACCACCAGGCTTCTTAAAAACACCCAAGCAAGCAAAATCACAGTTCACACTAGACAGAAAGGAAAAAAAGCTGAGAAAAACAGAGGTTCATACCCATAAAATGCCCCTTCCCTGTTTCAAAGAGGCTCAAGAGAAACCACTATTCCTGGCTTGCAAGCAAAGAAGGAAGACCGAAGCACAGAAACTCCTCCTGCCAAGATGAACAGGCTGAAGCTTCCTCAAAATGAACAGGCTGAAGCTTCAAAGAAGAATCATTGGTTGGAAAAGCTTTGTCTCTGAGGACTTAAGTGGGCAGGTGTGGATAAACGAATCTGCCACCCTTCAAATGCTTCCTCTGTACAGGTAATCCTCTTACGACCTGAATTTCTGTTGCTAAGTGAGTCACACCTAATTTTACTACCATTCAGTTGTTAAGTGAATCGCTTTAGTTGTTAAGTGAATCATGTGGTTGCTAAGTGAATCCAGCTTGTCGGAAGCCAGCTGGGGAGGTTGCAAATGGTGATTACATGATTCCAGGACACTGCCACTGTTGTAAATACATGTCAGTTGTCAAACAGCCAAATTTTAATCAGGTGACTATGGGAATGCTGCAACGGTTGTAAGTGCAAGAACAGTCCTTTTTTTCAATGCCGTTGTAACTCCGAACAGTCACTAAATGAATAATTGTAATAATTGTAATAATTGAATAATTGTAATTGTAATATTTGAGGCCTACCTGCATGTGGGGAAAGGAAGCACTCCATTTTCATCAGAGAGTCACCTCATTGGCAAATGGTGTCCTTCAAGGGAAGGCCTTGGGAGAGAATGGACCAAAGAGAGGCTACAGCACCATGGAGCAACGGGCGAGAGAAACCCATTCAAAACAGTGTCCTAGTCTAATATTAACAGTAATATTCCAAGATATTGCAACAATTAATGTAACAGAGACCTACTTTGCCCCAAGGGTGCGTGGGGGATTAAAAAGGTCAAGATGGAGGGCATAACCATCAAACCCCTATCTTTTTTTTTTTTTACACATATGCACTATTAAAATAGGGCAGGGTTTTAAGTGCATTGACACTGCTCTTATAACTGCAGTGCAGATATCTGTTTTGGCTTCCTTCCAGCAATAACAATAACAATTCAGAAATTTGTATTTATTTTATTTATCAAATTTATTTGCCACCCATCTCAATGGACAATTGGGGCATGGGCTACTGAATGATAGGGTTGTGCTCTTCTCCCGAGCCACAGGAAGGAAAATCAGATTACCCTCTTTTTTTTAAAGCATTTTTCTGGCTCGTGGCCTTAAAGATGACCATGGGAGAGTTTATGTGATTCCATGGAGATGCAGTGGGGAGAGAATTCCTGCACTGGACAAGGGGTTGGACCTTCCAAACCTGCCATTGTGATCCCTGTAGCCCCAAATGTGATGTTTGCGTTGTATATGTCATGAATTCCTTGTTTGTTTCACACCCCACATACTTTTCCCTGGAGGCCATTTTCTTTCTTATCTTACCTGCCCTTGCCCTTATGATGCCTGTTATTACTGATCATTTAAATGTAATCCTTGTACATTCAAAGCATGTAATGCAATACTCTTTGGAGTATAATCCTGTTAAAATAAAACTGATTAGAAAATGAAAGAGCAGATTGGCCCACATCATGTGGCTCTGTATAAGTGAAGACTGATCTTTCTCTGTATATGTAGCTCATATTGCATAATAAAAAGAGTGTGCTGCTGTACTGTATCTATTTTACAAGGAAGGGAAAATGCAAAGAATTGGTGAATTCAAAATTTTAGTTGGGCCTATTAGAATCTTTCAGTGTCTGGAGAGAGTGAGAAGTAATTTAGGACTGCAGTAATCCTTTTTCTGGTATAAACCTTTTTTATAATTAATGTTACATTATAAATTATTCTAATTAATCGGGACTGGTCCTTGAAAAATAATCAGAAATATATATGCAAAAAAGTCTTTGTTTACTGACATATTCTGATATTTTAATCTACCGGTAAGTGCCAAACAATTGCTTTGGATCAAATCTATCTCTTATATTACAATCAGTGGGTTGTCCCAGATGAGATTCCTCTTCTAGAATATAAAATTAATAATAGCCAGGATTTTTGTATTTTCACCACCTTATTGTACAATATTGTCCTAAACCTAAATATATTTTCAGATACAAAGTCCTAGGAATGAAATCCAACCCTTTTTTTTTTAAAGTAGAACCTAAATTTGCAGCACTGGAAATCTCATCTTCAAATAGATATATTATCATCCAGGTTTTGAATGACCAGATAGTGTAATAAGGCAGAAAATAGGATAAAAGCTGTATACAAGCCTGTGTGAACAGTATGCTAATAATATCTACCTCTGCTCTTTGTCATCTGTGTCAAACCTTGTGTCTGGCAATGGGGAAAAAAGCAGCAACTTCTGAAAATTATCTCCACACTAACTGAAAGAAATATATATATATATATCTTTTTTTACAATCTGCTGACAATGCCCAAATTATAAAAAGGAGAAAAAAAAAAGAATCTGCCCTAGGTTCTGCCTCGGTTTACTTTTTCCAATAAGCAACCAAGTTGGAAGATCATTTAGAAGCAATTTATTAGAATACTCTGATAAAATGCAGTCTCGCTATGAAAAGAGGGAACCCTGAGAAATGGATTGCATTTACTTTTATAATTAGCACAACAAAGAACTTCAAAACAAAAAGTTGACTGGTTTAGAAATAGTCATCTGTTCAGTTATATCACAAGAATTACAGCATAGCCATAGAAAAGAGCATTGTATTCTGAATAAAACTAGATAAAAGTAAAAGAAACATTTGCAAAGGAAAAACATCAAAATGAGTTTGGGTAAGGTATATCGTCAGCGCTTCCCAAGGTTGGCTTGACTATTTTCTTTGTTCATGGAGGCTTGAGAACAGCTAAAAACGAAACTGTTTTCTACAGTGTATTGAATGCTCTTCTGCCAATCCTGGTTTCTGAAAGAGAGGCTTTTTCTTGAAAGTTAAGACTTATGGGAAATTATTAGCAATATAATTGAAAAAGCAAATTTAAAATACAAGAAAACCCATGTTAATTAGCCAGTGCGTCAGTACCGCCAAAACCACGTATCAAGTATTACAAAGTCCATCCTATATGATCCTCAGAGGCTTATTTGTAAAATCACACTCCTGTTCTTAAATTATAATGATTGTCTTTATATAATTCAAACATTTTAACATTAATCTCCATTAGGATATAAGAGTACTACCATGTCTATCTGTCCTTATGGCTATGTGAAACCAACCCTTTTCTTCCTTTGCATGTGCCATCTGCCCTGCAGGAAATAATTATTTCTCAGCCATTGGGCCTAGCCAATGTGCTAGGCAGTTAACAAAGCACCTCCCATGCACCATGTCCAAGGAGATATTTGAGGGAAGACACAGTGCATTGTCCTGATTGTCAGCCAGGTCAGGAAACAAAAGCAGCAGGGATTTCAGGAATGCTTTTTGAAAGTCTTAACAGAATCATTCTCTGCCCTATTGCATGCCAGATCAAGGAAGGGTTGTGTGGACTTCCTTTCTCATGCTTTCCCTTACCTCAGGATTAAGTTTCCATTTCTCCTTCCTTAATTGTTCATTGCTCTCTTTCTTCTTGCCAAGGCCTTGAAGGAAGTCATTAATTGTAACAGCCAGCCAGTCTTAAAGAAGACTAATGTAATGGAGACTAATCTAGTCTATATAACTAATCTATAATAACCCATTCATTCCTCCCAGGAAAAGCCAGCTTAGAGGTGGGCAACTTTCCCCAGTATCCAGACTGGATCTGTAATGGTTATTGTGGATGATCTTGGAGAACAAGGGGAAGAGAAGCTGTGTAGGAAACAATTAGACAAGAGAAGCAGAAGCGCCCAGTGGTTTAATGTCAGAGAAAGAAACTTAGGAAGAACCAACCCTAATGGACCAAGCAGTTAAAAGTGAAGTTTGCTTGTCTTGTATGTATCCTAATTTACAGCCCGAATGTTGGAGATGTGGTAGCTTAGATGCTACTTATTTTCATATCTGGTGGACTTGTAGAAATATAAANTTAGCCTATGAGTAAATTTTAGAGTATTATTAGTATTAATAGTTTATTATAGTGAAATTTTTGTTAGTTTTAATTATATGATATTATTATTACTTTTAGTATTAGTATTGTTTAACAATATGGATATTCTATTGTTTAATAATTAGGATACTAATTTGTTTATGTTTTAATTATTATTATTATATTTATGTTAAAGGGGAGTTAAAGCGCATTATGGACTTGGTTATTTATATAGTTGGTCAGTGTTAGTTAGATTATGATTATTATATTTGTAACCCTGTATTTAGCTCTGGGAAGTGGGGGAGGGAGAGGGGGGTGATTAGGGTGGGTAGGTTTTGTGGTTTATATTGTAATTTTTATAAAACTTTTCAATAATAAAAAGTGAAGTTTTCAAAATTCTGTTAAAGTAGCCTCACAATAAGTAGAATTAGTTCATCTATTATGTTTTCTGTCTGGTTTTCCTGGGAAGTCTGACAATATCCAAAATCTGAACAATGTCCTCCTCCCCTTTCATCATGAAACACCAATACCCCACTTATGAAGGATATTACTCAGTGGTGGGATTCAGCTGGTTCACACCACTTTGGCAGAACCGGTAGCTAATTTTTTGTTGCCCAGGCCCAGAACGGACTTCCAGAAGCGGCATCCACACAGAGAACCGGTTGTTCACATATTTGAATCCCACCACTGGTATTACTTATTCTGGCTAAAAAACTAGGGAAATTATCTATAATAATGTCAGCTGCAAGTCCTCCCTCTGTAGTCAATCTTTGTGGACTGTGTTGTTTGTTGTTCTGTCCCCCGTCCGACTCACACCCCCCAACCAGTCAGCCGAGGGTTAAAAGACTGCTCAGCACTGCCAAAAACACAGATAAACACTTGGCAGCAACTCCGTGGCTGCCTGCCAAGACCTTTACTGATAACTCACAGTTCAAATACAACTCAAAGTCCAGGATAATTCCGAAGTGCTACAACAGAAGATTCAGTATTGTTCGTCACAAGAGTTGCAAACGGCACACCCCTTGCTTATATAGCCTGTGGGGTGTGGCCCAGTGACTCAGCTGAAATCTCTGGCACAACATTTTAGCTGCTGCGCACGTTTGTCCCTCCGACGCTGGCGTGGATCCAGCCAAGACGTATCCTCCTCAGACAGACTGTGTGGACCGAGGACCGGTTAGGGTCTTCGTGGACCGAGGACCGGCTAGGGTCTTTGTGGACCGAGGACCGGTTAGAGGAGAGGCAGCCTTCTGTGGCTTCCGGCGTGGTCTCCCCTTCCAGGAGGAGAGGGAGGCCTGGCCATCTCCTCTCCTTCATGTTCAGAGCCTTCCTCCTCCGATGATAGGGACCCATAGGATGGAGCCACAACACTTTGTATTCTTTCCTTGGCTGGTTATTTTTCTCATAAATGAAGTATAAGGATGCTGAAATAATGAAGAATTTCAAATGTTTTGCTTTTGATATTCAAACCATCTTGCTGCCCCAACAAAACAGCAGGAATTGCTGCCAACATACATTTTTTTCAGACACTTTTACTCAGTGAAGGTACTTGAAAAGCTCAGCAGAATACTAAGTCTGAATCTTGACAAGATTCAAGATTTATAACTTCCACACCCAGAATATAAAGCTGTGGCCCTTCATCAAGATCAATAATTATTCTCTCTCTCCCTCCATCTCTCTCTCCTTCTCTCTTTTGGTGGTGGGTGGTGGGAAAGTGCCCTTGGGTCAGTTCGGACTCCTGGGAACTTCCTCCTACAGTGACTGACCCAAAGTCCCCAGCTAACTTTATGCCTAAAGCAGAACTAGAATTCATGGTATCCTGGTTTCTAGCCTGGTACTTAAGCAAACAGTCTCTCTCCAATAAGGATTGAAATGCCTAAAATAAAAACAAAATGTTTCCTATTTATATTAATATGCTTCCAATCTGCAAACCTCAGCTACTTGATTGCATCCATAGATCAGCATTTGGCAGCTAGTGGCCATGGCTTTTAATGGCTGCTCTTAAAATCCTCCTTTACTTGTACACTGTAAGAGGCATTGCTTTCCAACAGATAAATGTATTTCCCGACTGCAGGCCCTTTAGGCTGAAATTTAATTTTATTTCTGTCAAAGACAAGCTGAGTCCTAGCCACATACTTCAATCTTCAGTTTTTCCAGAGGTTTGCATATACCAGTGATGGCGAACCTATGGCACGGGTGCCAGAGGTGGCACTCAGAGCCCTCTCTGTGGGCACACGCATTGTTGCCCCAGTCCTAGGCCTTCAGCTGGGTTTTATAAAACCTTTTCGCTTTAGGCCTCTGCCGCCATGTGCAAAAAAAAAAAAAAAGGTTCAATCAGTCAATTTCAACTTCTCGTGGGAAAAAAAAGTTCTTGCAAAGTTGGAATTGATTGATTGAACTTTTTAGTCCCACCCAGTCTGCCGTTACCACGGCAGCCATGCCCACCCAATTGGCCACGCCCACCCAATGGGCCACACCTAGCCAATGGGCCACACCCGCCCAGCACTCGACGATACATAAGTGGTTTTTGGGTTGCAGTTTGGGCACTCGGCCTCTAAAAGGTTCGCTATCACTGGCATATACCAAGGATCATCTCGGTTTACAAGACTGTAGGTGTACCAACTCTCTGTAGATGACAGAAAGTATCAGCTACATCACATACAGGTACATACATACTCTAGTTACAACCACAATTGGCACTGGAACATCTGTTGCTAATAAAGGAGAATATTTGTAGCTCAGAGCTGAGCTGAAGCATCCTTGGTGCTCTCTAAGCTTGGCTGTTTTTGTTGCAGACTTTTCATTACCCAAACTAGGTAACATCATCAGTGCTCTGATGTTACCAGCACTGATAATTGGTCAATTTCGTGAAATGACAGAAGATTTTAAAACTTATTGGATATCTAGGAGACAATCTAAAGATGTTATCTTGGCACTTTTAACTCACCCTTCAATAATGAATCAAGCCATGGAACAAGGAACACTAGAGGAACAACAGAGTAATTTTGAACAGGCTTTCATACATCGAGACACATGTTTTAAAGAGACAGAGATATTATGCTTACAACTTAATGATGAATCTACGCTGGGAGAAAAGGTGATAATCACTGAGCTAACCAATCTTATACAATGTTACCTACAACGGATGGATAACTTGGATGATCAAGAATTAATTGTAACTGACTTAGTTCAAATATCAAAAACAACAAAGATTGACACTCAGATACAATTTTTTGGAAACCACAACAAAGCGGACAATTTATTTATAATTACAACATGGAATAAAAGTCAATACAATACCAAGATGATATTGGCTGGAAGAGAAGAAAATTTTGCTCAGTTTGAATTGGTTAGAAACTTTTGTATTCAAAGTTTGAGGTTTGATAATCGAAAAGTTTTAGTATGGAAATTAAAGGGGCATAGAAAGAAAGCTAGAGTTAGGTTTAAATGTGGATAAAACGCTACCTGATGGGTTAAAAAGGCTTTAGAGATTTTGTTTGATTTAATAATGAAAGAAGGATGAGAATTGATTGTTATTATAGTTGATAATTATTAGGGAGTAAATTTGTTTAGGGGTTTAAAAGACTTTATAGATGTAGAGTAATGAAATGATAGAATATGTTTTTAAAAGTAGATATGCATTTTTTGGAATTACATTGTTATTTTAAATATGATAATTATTTTGAAATAGAGAATTTCTGTCTGATTTAATAATGAATGAAGGCTGGTAATTTTTTTTTTTTTTTTGACATTATACTTGATAAGTATTTGAAGATGTAAATTTTATAAAAGGGCTTAAAAGATTTTTTTTATAGATGTAGATTGATGAAATTATAGATACTTACAATGGAAGACTGGAGATTGAAGTTTCATACTTTGCTGAAATGGCAAAGATTTCGGCTTATTTGAAGAATTACTTGAATGATAATTTTTATTAATATGGAGAAGATGGATTGTTTATATTTAAAATAAGCATAGAGTGGTGGAATATAATTTAGGTTTTTAGTAAATTTGTTCTTTTTTTAAAAAATATTTTACCTACTCATGTAGAATAATATACTTTGTGGAGTTAGAGATATTAATACTTGTTTACTTATATCTGAATATTATCCTGGGATTAGGTTTGGGAAGTCCGGGGGGGTGGGGGGTGGGGGTTTTTTTCATATAGCATTGTGTAACACTTGTGATGTTTTTTTTTATGATGAAAAATAATAAAAATCTTTAAAAAAAAAAATGTCTGCAAGAAAAACAACCAAGCTCAGAGAGCACCAAGGATCCTTCACATCTGTTGGTAAATAGATGTTCATAAGTTGAGAACTACCTGTGTAAAGTCAGGTATACCTTGCACTGACCTAAATATTATGCCTCAGATGTTATAGATATTTAAATAGGTGCCCTATCACGCTTCCCAAAGCTGAGCTTTCAGGATTACATCAGCATATATAGTTTTTGTAAATTCAAAAAGGATCTGCTCTCAGTCTTCATTGGGAAGAAATGTGGGATATAAGCTATATAAACTGAATAGAAATCCTCACTTTGGGGGCATTTTCAGATATGGGAAATGGGGACAACCAGGGAGACTTCAGGGAAAAAGAAAGATATGTAGCAAAAACAATAGCAGCAGTTTCTTTCCTGCTACCACCATGTCCTGTGTCCATAAGCATCATCCCAAGAAATCTGAACAAATATTCTTCATACTGGATAACTAGAATGTGTTATCATAGGAAAAGCTTTTTAGCTCAATCTGATTTTTAAAATATTTTTTCCCAAATCAAATAATCCCAATAGATTATTTAATATTCAATTTTTCCTTTAAATGTGTGGGGGTTTTTTTTAAAAAAAGAAAGTACACTATGAAACTGCTATGAAAAGAAAACAAATTTGTTGTTTAGATTGTGAGGAATGACAGGAAAAACATAGTAATTCCAACTTATAAAGAAGATACTTTGTGCTATAAATTTTCTATTTTGAAATTTACACCAGAGTACTATTATAGTAGCTAAGAAAATATTATAATGGAAATGCTGACACCATTCTAGCTGTACTATTGTTGCCAACAGCACTGTAATATGCAAGTGGGTTGATAATCCGTCACTGACCTTGACATGTTTCTCATCTTCAGCAATTCTGTTGTTCTTCCTGTAAAAATTTGGCACCTTGCAGTAAAAATCAACCTCATACATCAAGACCATATTGAATACAAGTTTTGGTATAGAACAAGAATCATCTGAAAAACAGCATACATAATAGTCTTTGAAAAGGTGCCTAGACCATAAAATAAAGTAGGTAAATTCTTCTTGAGTGAAATAATGCAAATAATGCTTTCCTGTCCTCTGGTATGACAGGAAGAGGTGCAATAACATTTTAAGATCTGTTTCCTGACAGAGAGGCTAATCCCATGAGGATACATACCCAAAGTTGATTTCCAAATTTGATGAGCTAGTTGATATCCTTGGCAACTGCTTTGCATCTAAACTCTTGAACTGTTCTTATACATATAACTTAATTTTCCAATCCTGTAGGAATGTGAATACCAGCTAGCTGTGAAGAAGATGTGAGTTTTAGTTTCACTTTAGGCAAGAAAGCTGACTGGGTAACTTGGAGCCAGTCACTCTCTCTCAATCCAGCTCACCTCACAGGGTTGTTGTTGTTGTGGGGAAAATAGGAGGAGGAAGGAATATTAGGTACATTTGCCCAGTTGAAGTATTCATAGAGATAATAAAGATGGGATATAAATAAATAAATAAATAAATAAACAAACAAATAAAAATAAATAAATATGTTCATTTTTCTTCAAATCTGTATAAGGTCCTGAAGCACCTTACCAGCTGAATCCTTCCATCCTGTGTTACGTTACAAACCATACAAAAGTAATGAAATGCAAGAACAGTAGCAACTAGTATGTTAGAGTAGCCTTACTCAACATGTCTTCTCAATTTACTGAAACTATAAGAGTTAAAATTCAGTACAGCCAAAGGTCGCAGCAGTGAAGTTATCCACAAGAGGTCTTCCATGATAGGTCCATAATCTGCTTAGATATTAAGAGGGACAAGTGACATTGGGATCTGGATTTGAGGAATGTCAACATTAGTCCCTTGCTATGGATGGGTCACTCCCTCTTGGCTCTAGAGTTCTATACAAATGCTCCTCATTGGTAAGGAGGTGAGATCTTGTTGACCGGCCTACCTTGAGACTACGGTTTCAGAGAGAGCTGGGGGAGGTTTCCAAAGCTCTGGCACATGATTTGGCAGATGCCCTCATTGCTGCTTGGAATAAGCAAATGAGGGTTGAATCACATCTGTGTGGACTGTCATTGTATGCAAATCCTGTAGAACACCATGGTTTACCAAGGAACTCTAAGACATGAAGCTGCATAGAACACTTCTGGAGAAAAAGAAAAAACTGAAGACAAGCAAGCACAGATAAGTGCCTTTATTAGGACTTTCCTGTGGTGATAAGAGTAGCAAAGCATACTTACTTCTGCAAATAACTGCCCAATGGTCTTGTTTGGATGGCCAGGTCCTTCCTGGGTAAGGATGAGCTGGCGTGCCCTTGGAGAACTACTTTGAGGAATATCTTTGCACCTGTTAAACAAGTCACCTGTCTTCACTTAAAATAGGACTCTGACTGGACACCTTGCATGTCCTCAGAAGCCTGCCTTTTCCATTGCAGTTCTTGCTCTATGGGACATTCTCACCCTTGAGATCTGGCAGACTCCATCCTGTTAACCTTCTGAAAAGCACTTAACAGCTGGCTTTCTCCCCAGTGTTGGGATAGGATGAGGTTGGCCTGGGAGGAGAGTGTTGTGAGCTGCCTCAGAGTGGTTGTGACATAAGATTATGCTGTTTTTGTTTTTTGCTTGTATTGCTGTATACATCGCTTTATTCTGGATTATTCCTCTGCCATCCAGAGTTTGACTTTAAAATGGGCAGCTGTACAAATGTTTTTTTAAAAAAATAAATAAAAAATGCTAAAACCACATAAATATTCTTTATCAACTTGCCAAGCATAGGATTGCCACTTTTTAAATCAGCTAAGCAATTTTGAAAGATAGATCTAGCATTTATCTTGTTTATTTTTCTTTTACTATTTTCATATCTTTTATCATTTGCCCTGTTACTAGGCAAATACAATTCATCAATTTGATATTTGGTGCAAATATTTATTTTTATACTGAAAAAAGGCTCTCATCTCTTGATTTATGAACATTGACTGATTGATTATGTGCCATCAAGTTGATGTCAGCTCTTGGCAACCATAAAGATAGATTTTCTTTAATCTTATTATTAGAGCCATAAATGTAGGCCAAATTGTTCTGCCTTTTTTTTCCTTTGTAAGTTAACAAACCTGGCCATACTTCATGTCTCTTCAAACTGCTTTAAACTTTTAACAGGTTATGGTTAACCACCCCATTGACAATACAACGATAAAGGAATGGACTTTGGCCATAGGAAATCACTACTGTCTTGTTGTTACTTTCTCCATTAATAATCAAATTTTAACCCTCTATCCTTTATACTTTTCCTTGCTCTGTTCTGCATCAGATAGGTCGGCTACAGATGTAATCAAGCCAAGTGGGGTTTCCATGACAACCCTTTCTGCAGATGGTCTGATCATAACAGAATGCCCCGCCCCTTTATTGAAGAAATCCAGGCAGCTAATGAAATAGGGTAAGTGGTATCTCAAAAGGAAGTATAAATTTAGGCTCTGGAGTCTTCTGTGAAAATGAGAGAGAAAGAAGCCAGGTGTAAGTAACCTGTAACACACTTTGTTTAATTTGACCAATATAGGTCATTTTTAAAAATCTAATATACCCATCACGTCAACACACTGGATCTTCCTTCTGCCTGAAGATAATGATAGCTTCTGGAAATGCTTGCACATTAAAATATGTAGTTTGAGACAAGTTTTAATAAAAAACATATATAAGAAAAGTGAGAATGTGAAAGGAAGATTTAAAAAAAAAGACAAGATTTTCAATATCTTGAAACCAAGAGTTTATTAGTTGCCCTTTCCATTATTTCCAATATTTTCTCCAAACTATGTCATTTTCCCCCGAATCTACATAATATAAGGTCAAGAACAATACAGCATCCTATGCAATCTAGTCTGGAAGAAAATGATATTACTATCTAATTTAATTTAATAAAAAAATAATTTGAGAAAATTATAGCTGCTGTAATTTTTAAAAGTTTATTATTATATTATTTCATATATACATAGAACTTTACAGAGTTCAGGTATGACTGATCCCAATCCCTTGAGGCTTGTAAACTCAGATCCATAAGCTGAAACAAAAGATGATAAACAGGTGAAGGATTTGAAATTATTTTAATGACACACATTTTGCGTTAAAATAATATAGATATTGCTATACACTTAGGACTGCAGCTTATGGATGAAGAAACACAGCTGGCATCAGAAGATTCAATAAAAATAACTTCTGAGGAAGGATGCTTAATATTTAAAAAATATAGAAAAGAATTACATTTTCCATCCCAATATCCTTGATGTAGTTAATCACCCTTCTCCCCTGTGACTACTATTTACATTAAAAAGAAAATTTCATTCTCATGTGTTTAATATGGCCTTGAGAATACAAGCTTAGGCCAAACCCATGAGGGAGCAGACCTCAATGGATTTACTTTTAAATAAAATAAGCATGCATTAATTTGAACTGCAAGGCCACCCTTTTATGTTCAGTTTATTTCTAAGTAAATATGCACAAAACCTGGCTCCATATTAGTATGTGTTATTGAATGTTGATTAGATTAAGTAACACTTTCTCTGCTTTCGTTCAAGTAAAATGTTCTATGGAAAAAAAGTGATTGTAAAATGATTTCATCTAAGCATGATCCTTGAAGGGAAATGTGAATACAGATTTTTCAACCTTCTGCCTCAGAGCATGGATATGCCTGTCTCCATATCAGCTCTAAAGCTGCTTGAAGAAAACTAGGATAGGCCAAAACCAATGGTGGCCTAGGCCACACATAAATGTTACACAAATGTAACCTGACTTGAATAGTAGGGCTATGCACAACTTCAAAGAAGTGGTTCAAAGAAAAGGTTGAATGAAGTAACACACACACACACACCGAAGCAACTTAATGAAGCGAGAGTAGTTCTTTGCTTCTAAGACTAAATTGAAGTATTCATGTGGCTTTCTTGGTTTGCTTTGGAAGCCCACACAGATCTCTCCCTTGAAGCTTGTGCTGGGAGATGGCTTATAGGAGCCTTCTCCTGCAGCATTGCCTGTAATATCTTCTATACCAGGCAATTTCACAGTGAGCTTCGGGAGAATGCCTGTGTGCAATGGAAATGGTTAATCTGTAGCTTTCTTGGAATACATCAAGGAATCTCCCATGCCTGGTGGGTCAAAGGGAATCCTCCAACATGGAGAGGATGCAGCCAGCCTGAGGTTCTCTCAGTATATACCAAAAGGTTTCCTAGATTGGAATGTCATAGTCTGAAAGGTGAAGGGGCGGTAGGCACACAATGTAAGTAATATTACTAAATGTGTGCTGGAAATAGGAAGGCCAAAATCCATCTGGAAGGGTTACAAATAATCCTGTGTCTGGATTCTGACCTTAGTCCTTGCATTGTGTATCTTTTGAATGTGTTTTACAGAGATAAAATATTTACATTGCTCAGCACATTATGACTTGATTCCTCCTTTGTAAATCAAACTTTGCCTTTCTAACATTCTAATAGATGTTTGCACACTTGGGGGAAAAATGCAATTTTGTTGACAATCAGCATTTCACTGATCGTCATAAAGATGTTTTCCCTGAATGATAATTACCAGGAACATTCGACCACCAGATGACGGGAGGTGAGGGAGAAGATTTGTTTTGTTTCTGATATTCATTGAGAAATATTCTCTGAAATATCTGGTAGGCAGCAAATTTTTATTAACAGGCATACAGCATTTGTTTCAGACTGTGCTGGCTTTGATTACTATTAGCAGGACAAAAAACTGACCTTCCAGATCATTCACCTGGAGATCTAAGGCCACTTTCATAATTGACATGGAGGGCATCTTAAAAGTTGCTCTTTCACTTGATAATGAGATATTAGGTCTCAGTGGAAAGAACAAGGCAAAAATCTGGTTATATGAAAGATTTCAATAATCATTTATGCATTAGGAAAAAGATAAAGAAGGGTCAAACCATAGCTTTGGTTGCAGGCTATGACATGCCATGTCAAGAATGGCAATTTTTAATGTTTCCTCTCTTAGGAAAATTTTTAGGACGTTGTATAATATCATGAGGTGCTAGCCATAAAAAGCATATATGTATTATTTTTTTCTGATGATGAAACAATGCAGTTATCTAGCCAATAATGATCAGGCTCTGTTTTGTCTATGTGTAATGTGCAGCAGAGATATAAAACATCCAAGATACCTTGGAAGGTACTTCCTACTTACAAGAACATTTAGTACTCAGTGATAAGCTTAGTGCTTCCAAGCTTGGTGGCTTCAGCCAATGATACAGGATTGCCCACAGTGTGCAGGAAGGTGGCCAGCCTGGGGTACTTTTTTGCCATGGCTTGCAAATCTTCCAGGCTGCATGGCTTGATTGCAAACTGCAAGGAATTCTGCCATGTCCTCTAAAAGCCTCCTGGTTGCCCTGGACATTTCTCTGAAGGACTTGCCAGAAGCTTTTGGCAAGCCTTGAAAAAGCATCCCTGGCCTCAAATTGCCAACCGCTCTCTCCATATTGCTTGCCAACACAGTTTATCTATTATTGAGGGAGAAGATTGAGGATCTTCTGCAACACTGGTCTATTTAGGCCACCTGACTTGCTTTCTCAAGGTGAATCAGGCCATCTAGTGAATCCTGCCACCTCCTTGGCACAAATTGTTTTGTCAAAGTGGGACTAAATAGGATGGCCCAAAATGCCCCCTTTCTGTTATTAAAACAGGCACTTTGCTTCAGCAAAATTAAAACCCTAGGATTATCACTGGCATCTCAAGATGTGAAAAATGTTATTATAAGGAAGCAGCAGCAGTGCTTTATTCCAACCAGCAAAGCATGGTTGGACAAGATGTTTTTCGGTTTTGTTCAATGGCAGACATCCATTTCTTGGAAGAAATGAGTAAACAACAACGATGTTTAGTCAACATAGTGCTGCAGAATTGCTTCTTGAAATTGAAGATGTGAGCCTATGTGTACACAGCAAGGGCAGGGTGTATGTTATGTGGGGAATGTATCACAATTACTGGATATAAGCATCAATGTCTTTGCAAAAGCTTAATTTTAATAGAAGATTGGTGTGGTTATGCTAGTTTTTAGTCTGAAAGGACTTAACAAATGAAAATCAGTTTATAAAAACAAGTCAAGAAGGTTAATTCTTTTAGGCAATTCAGTTTTCATTAACAGAAAGTGCTCTCTTTTTTGTATGGATTTCTAAATAATTAAAGCATCTAGCTCAATACATAAAATATTTAGAAATCTATTCCAATC
>NW_015389611.1:0-56123 GCF_001527695.2 Protobothrops mucrosquamatus
AGAATTTTTATAAGATGTTTTACAGATGGCACATGGACCCTGCAACTATGTCTCGCATTTATGAGAACTATGAATCCAAGTGCTGGAGGTGTGGACAACAAGATGCAACTTTTTTTCACATGTGGTGGACTTGCAAGGTTATTAAGGCCTTCTGGATAAAATTATGGTGGAATTTACAGCAAGTTTTTAAAAGAAGAATATTTTTTTTGCCTCAGTTGTTTCTCCTAGGTATCACACATAATTTGGATGTAAAAGAAACGAACTTGATGTTGTATTGTTTAACTGCTGCCCGCTTGTTGATAGCTCAAAACTGGAAGAGTAAAGTTCTACCTACAATAGAGGACTGGAGAGTGAAGGTTTCGCATCTTGCTGAGATGGCAAAGATTTCAGCTTATTTGAAGGATCACTCAAATGAACAATTTTTATTAATATGGAGAAGATGGATTGTTTATATTCAAAATAAGTATAGAATGGTGGAATATAAGTTAGGTTTTTAGATAAAAAATTTTTTTTACATATATATATATTGCACCTACTTATGTAGAATTATATTTTGTGGAGTTAGGGATATTAATATAACGTTACTTTTAGATGAATAGTATCCTGGGATTAGGTTTGGGAAGTCCGGGTGGGGGGTGGGGGGGGGTTAATTGTGATGTACTAGTGATGTGTTTTTTTTTATGTTGAAAATAATAAAAAACTTTTTTTTTTAAAAAAAAAAATAGTCTGAAAAGAGAAATCCACTTTTCATTCTATTAGTAGTTAGAACCTTCCACTCTGCAGCTTTTACAGAAAAAAACACAACACAAGTAATTTATTATTACATTAATATTAAATATAATATTTTTGCATTATTTTACCTAATTTTGAATTATTGAAATATGTGGGACAGTTTTTCCTAAATAATCCATACTTTCATAAGTGAAGTTTATTTATTTATTAAAGTTGTATGCCACCATTTCATCTAAAGGTGACTCTAAGCAACACAATTTTATTGGCAATGAGGCTCTAAAAATTTATAAGCAATGCATTTGCATTGCAAATTTCAACACCCTGCTACATAACCCACTTTTTTCCTGCCTCATGTGAACCCTTGCTTAAGGCAAGGGTTATATTTCTGCATAGAGTATATGCATATGCTCTATGCAGTGTATATAACCGGTCAACTCTGCAACGAACCTGGCTGAAGTCTTGCTCGTTTCGGTTGCCACACGGTTGGGGGGAGGAATAGGGAGTTTTATGCTAGTCTAAACAATTTTCTGTCCTATGGGAACCAAGGTCATTTCTGTTCATTAGACTGGGGGTTGACCCTAATGTTAGAAAGCCCGCCAAACTATTCTATTGGGAAACGTAATTGATTGCATAGGTTACAGGATGGGCAGTTTAACTTTGTAATACTGTTAGCTTTTGGAGGGAACTTTAGTCTTGGTTTCACTTTTGACCTGCCAATACTTTGTAACCAATAAACATGTTCTTAGAGAAAAATTCAAACCTTGGAGTTCTGCTTTAATTGGTCTCATCTATTGGAACCATGACGTAACCCTTGTCTTAAGGGAACCTTTATTTCATTACATACAAGAAAATGTAAATGTTTTCTGTGGCCACTGCTGGAAAGGTGATCAAAAAGAATTCCAGAAAGCCCTGAATACTTCCTTTAATTTGTTAGGAGAGGGAAGCACTACCCCCTCCTGAATAACAGGAAAGTATGAAGGAAACTCTATTATTACAAAGGAGAGAGAATAAAAATGGCTGATTGCATGACAGTGCCTGGATTATATCTCGGAAGCTAAGCAGTGCAGGCCTGTTTAATTCTTGGGACACAGTCAAGGGAAATAGGGCTGTAAACTAGGCTAAGAAGCCAAAAACATCCTAAAAGAAGACAGTGGTAAACCAGTACCACCACTTTTGTACTATTGCCCAAAAATTGGGTGGAAGTATCTATGAAATTATGAAAGCTCAAGCTAAACTCAAAGGAGGTTATATTTAAAGAAAAAAAAGGAAATGGTAAATGGGAAAGCAACTTCACATATGGAGAAAAAGAAAGTTCCAGAAATTTTTTTGTTCCTATATTCTGCTTTGCGTTTATCTGCAACTGTTATTAGCTTTTTAGAACCCCATTTGGTGGTAAAACAGAAGATAAATTTTGTGTATATATCAATGCAGAAGAGATTGTATTTTATATTTTTAATGAAATTTTATCCAGAGTCAATTTCAGGGTGGGTGAAAGTTCTCTATGTGAAACCATATTAGATAGTGCACAAGAGCATATTTAAAGAATTTAAATGTGTACTAAGTCGATACCATGTAATTAAATTAACTCTATTGATTCTTGAGTTAATCCTAACAATACTTGATATTCTGCATGTTTGAGCAACGCAAATGTTTGCAATAATTTCTGTCCTTTTGCTTTTTATTTTAAATTTCTATGCTTTATTAGATGATATTTTTGAGTCTTTGTAAGGATATGTGTATAAAATAGGTTATTATTTATTAAAATTTAAATATATTTATGGCTGCCCATGATACCATAGCAACTCTGGGTGGCTAACAACATATGTTCATAACCTGCTTTGTCAAGTGAAAAATGGGACAAATTCAGTCTTCAATCTATATTGGAAGTAATTCTTACTGATAGGAATGAAATGATAAAAGGGGTAGAACTTGTAGGAACTTTGGGGGAGTGTGACCATGTCATACTAGAATTCAGCATAAGGCTTAGGTAATTGAACAAAGTCAAACTAGTGTGTTAGACTTTAAAAGATCTGACTTCAACAAACTGAGAGTTTAGGAAGGTTTCCATGGATAAAAATCCTATAGGGAAAAACAATTCAAGATGCTATGGAAACTCTGAAAAATAAGATAATTAAAGCCAAATCAAACACAATACCACAAAAAAAGAAAAACAAGAGATCCCAGATGAAATAAGCATAGTTGCATAAAGAGTTCTCTGACAAATGGAGGGAGAAAAAGGACAAATATAAAAAATGGAAATGGGCATATAACTAGAACAGAATAGCAACAAATGTCCCAATTCTGCAATGATGGAGTCAGGAAAGATAAGGCTCAAAACTAGAAATAACAAAAAAAATATTTTTTTTTCAAAATGTAAGGGGCAAGAAGAAAGTCAAAGAAATGATTGATCTACTAATGGAAGAAGATAGCTAGAAAGTAATGGGTATCAGGGACAAAGCAGAACTGCTTAATTCTTTCCTTGCATCTGTCTTCACATGAAAGGAAAAAATAGATTGTCCTACAAAAAGCAGCACTATGAGAGTCAGATAAGAAACGCAAGTCAAAATAGATAAGAAATTGGTAAAAGAACATCTATCTACTCTAGAGGAGTTCAAATCACTGGGACCAAACAGTTTACACCCGAGAGTTCTGGCAGACATGATCTCGGAACCACTGAACAGAATCTTTCAGAGCTCCTGGAGCACTGGGGAACTGCCAGAGGTCTGGAAAAGAGCTGATGTGGTTCCAGTCTTCAAAATGGGAGAAACGGTGGATCTAGGAAACTATAGACCAATCACCTTGTCTTCCATAACCAGGAAAATCCTGGAAAAAGATAATCAGACAGCAGATTTGTGAGCACTAGTAATGAACAAGGTGATGACTAGAAGCCAGCATTTGTTAAAAACAGGTCATGCCAGAAAAACCTTATTGCCTTTTTTGATAACGTGACTGTTAAAATTAGAGGTGACATGATAACTGTCTTCTGGTATTTGAGGAGCTATGACAGAGAAGAGGGAGTCAATGTATTCTCCAAAAGCACCTGAAGGCAGGACAAGAATTTGTCTGAATTAAGATAATAATAATAATAATAATAATAATAATAATAATAATAATAATAATAATAATAATAATAATAATAATAATAGTAGTAGTAGTAGTAGTAGTAGTAATAATAATAAAGTTGGAAGGGACCTTGGAGGTAATCGAGTCCAACCCCCTGCTCAGGCAGGAAACCCTACTCCATTTCGGACAGATGGCTGTCCAGTCTCTTCTTAAAAACTTCCAGTGTTGGAGCATTCACCGCTTCTGGAGGCAGGTTGTTCCATTGGTTAATTGTTCTAACTGTCAGGGAGTTTCTCCTTAGTTCTAGGTTGCTTCTCTCAAATAAATAATAATAATAATCAAGAAATAATAGGGTTTGGCCTTCCCTAAAATGCACAGTTCCACTCTATGGAAGCAAAAGGTGGACTTTGAAAAAGCAGGATAGGAAGAGTAATGGTGTTATTGAATTTTGGTGGTAGAGGAGACTTCTGGGGTGTCAAAAAAACAAAAAAGGATCCTAGAACAAATCCCACAACAAACCAGAGTTTTTACTCAAGGCTCAAGTGACCAGGCTCATATTACTTAACCTTGAATAAATTATGCAAAGACCTAACTCTCTCAAGAAGCTTTTGATGCTGGGAAAGAGAAAGAGGATGACCAATGTCAGTAAGGTGAATGGGCTTAGTTACAAAGGCGATGAGGACATCATTGGAAGATCTGAAAGATCAAATCCTCATGGAAAAACTCTGTATAGTTGCTTAAAGTTGACATATAATTAATCAAAATGCACATGAGCCAATTAATGTTTATAATATGCAGCATATATTTTTTAACAATTATAGAATATATCATATTTTTCATATTAAGTCCTAGTTCCAACTGTTACATTAATATCTTTATTATTCAGGCACTTGTGATTGTTTTGTCATTGATTTATTTATGTTTTTACTCCTATCCTATGTATACTCATAAATATTTACCATATTTTGGGAAGAAAATGTAGAGAGATACACTGGAGTTTTTTTGTTTTGTTTTGTTTTGTTTTTCAGGATCTGAGGAGGATCCAAATGAAAATAATTTCTTTCAGAATCTTAGGTAGAATTACTATTTGTTTTAACATTTAATTATTGTTAGTGGTGTAGTCATTTGACTAAATTAGTAGGCAGTTCCATGTGTGTGCTTTAATTGAAGTGTGATGTGTGATTATATAATAAACCCTGCATTCAATAAATATTGGCTCTGAATAAGCTTTGGGAAAGCATATATATTCTACTGTAAAATGATTAAATGTTGCAAGCCTGGAAGAAAAATACATTCTTACTAAAATATAGCTGGAATAACTGGCTAGTGTAGATTTCATATATGCCCAACTCATTCCCTTTCCATTCTTTGTGGATGACAGCTGATTGTTATTCATTTTACATACCCTGGCAGGTCTGCCAGCTTTTCAGGAAACCAGAAAGGAAACTGGCCAATAAATATAACTTTTCAGTCTTCACAGTTATTTTAATACATTGCATTAGAGTTCTTGATGTGATTTATAAAAAGTTCTTTTTTAGAAATACTTTTTTCCCATCGTCTTCTATTATGGCTTAACATTTTGATTCTTTTCCCTGGTCTAAAGACTGTGCACTACATCTATGTGTGTGTGTGTGTGTTTGTGTGTGTGCGTGTGTGCATGTGTGTGACCTTTGTGTATCTGTGATTTTAGAAGACTGGATACATAGTTTTGGTTCTCAGATTGTGCACCTTTGGCTTATAATTCAGTATATTATGTTCTTAGTAACATCCAGTAAAATAAATATATAAATGTCTTTGTAGGTATCATTAGATTAAATATAAATGTTTTCAATATTACCACAGTGACTACCAGAAAGCATGAAATGGTATAATAATTTCATTAGTATATCTGAAAGGGAAACAGTCTAAAATTAAGGTTTGATGAGGGAAGCAACATTTAGAAGTAATTTAACTTTAATTTTAAAAAAAGATAATCAATAATAATTGTAATAAGTCAAAAGATAATAAGAAAAGTTAAGATAAGTTAAGATAACCTTTATTGTCATTTTTTTTCCTGTGAGCACATTGACACACATTAAAAATTATGTGTGTGTGTGTGTGTTTGTGTGTGTAAGTGTTTTTTATGATGCATCCGGTCGGCCCAAATATGGGAAGAAGAAATCTTTTGCCTGTATCAGCCCCAATCTAGGGCTATCCATAGGCAGCAGTCACTACTGCGATAATCATTTTTATGTTAAATTTGGATTGCTAAGAGTTGAAGGGAAGCTGGTATAGCTATTTCAAGCTCCTTAGCTCTCATCAGCCAGCTATACCCTTCTGAGATTCGAACCTGGGCTATATACCTATGTTTAGGTATATAGGTTTAGGTATACACACACGCACACACACACACAAGCACACACATATATATTTATATATATTAAAACTGAATGTTTACACTTATTTGATACAGCAATATGCTTTTCAGGCTTACATACTTTTCAGGCATACATAGGAGCTAAGGAGAGCAACACAAAAGCAGTAAAAACNGCAGAATCAATCCTCTCTCTTGGCTTTCTGTCTGATTAAAAATTATAAATTAAACTATAGAATGATGTTGCTTTCTCAGATCTTTCGACCAGGACAACATAGAATTCTCATTAACAGTTCAATATACCCAGTTTGTGTCCATAGTAAACATATAGCCTGAGGAGTTTAAAGGTTCTTTTATTTTATTTTTCTTAGAAATTGGCTGTGACTCTTGTAATTCTTTCAAATGTATATGTAAGGGGAACCATACAATAGAATTCCCAAGTGAAGCAAACAGATATATATCCTCTTACATTTTCATTTGAACAGAAATTACCAGCAGTGACAAAATTGATTACTGTGTTCAGTAAAATTCTGGCATTGCCACCAGTTATAGTATAATTGCTATTGCTGTATAGTAACAGAGAGCTACTATGGTGTAGTACTGTTGTAATAGTGTTTAGTTGATACAGGGATAGAAGCCCATCAATGAATTTTAGAGATACAGGAAAGACTGTCAAAATAATGCCAGGAAAAATACATAGATGTATCTCAGGTGCTGAGTTTAGCTTGAAGCATTTCTACCTTACTTTTGATCCCCATTTTGCCATGGAAATAATTAAGAAACTCTATATTAGTTACTATAGAAGCCTATTCTATTCATTGGGTGAAATAATAAGGAGAAAATAATAGCTGCTCCTTGGAGAAATAGAGAAAAATATAATAAATAAATACAGGTTCTAGAAATGCATTACAAAGCATATTTTGCAGTTTTGTGGTATGCACAGTTTTCCAAATACATCTAATTCATCTGTTCAGTTAATTTTGTCCGAGGAAAATAAAACATGTTCCTGGGGAATATTTAAATATGCACTTTTTATTAATTGGCTATGGATTAAGGAATTAGATTATTCTGAATGCATATCTTTTTGAAAGCAATGAACAGCATCTGTTTTAGATGTTCATTGTATTGTATCAATACTTCTAAAACAATTATTTTGTGATGTTAGGACCATGGGGTTAAAAAGCTTTGTATTAACTGAAGATCATTTTTATCATCCCTAAAGATGACACTATATATTTTTCAGGATTTTTTTCTAAAGCAAGAATACACAATGTAACAGTTCTACATTTAGGACTTCTTGAAGAGATGGATTCATTTCTTTCAGATTAAAGCAATTGGCTATTTGATTATGGATATTTTAATTGTGGAAGATGGTTTCTTCATTTCAGGATAATGAACATCTACTTTCTTGTGTTTCTAAATGATTTTAAAATATTTTAAATATTGTTGGGATCCCTGAATCAAAAAGATTTGTTCCTAGAAATGCAGTAATAAATTGTTAGAAATTAGAGCAGGGATGTCAAACTCGCAACGTCACGTGACGTGTCACGACGTATCGTGACTTTTTTGCCATTTCCTGCAGTGCGGTGGGCGCAGTTTCACTATGCATCCAGCTCATGGGCCTGCAGGTTGACACCCCTGAATTAGAGGGGGAAAGTGCAGGATGAGGTTAATGATACAACATAAAAATAAGAAAAAAGTTTTCCCTGGAGTCCAAAAGTGATCCATGGGGCAAGAGACCCATGAGAAGAACACATTGGGGAAGATGCAAAAGATTTCAATAAGTGACACATAGGGACTACCTATGTGAATTTCTATCCTTCTTTTTCTCTTCAGGTCTCCCCCCACTAACTCTTACTAGATTTTGATAATGCATACACTTTTGTACAAAACACCATGATCACAACTTTGACAATTGGGAAATTGGTCTGAATCCCCAAAAGTAGTAAGCAGGTACAGAAAGCTTAAACATTGGTTCTAATTTTTGTCATGTAAACCATCCCATAACTTTTTCCTTACTTAGGGAATAAATAAGACCAAAAAAAGAGAGAAAAAGAACAAGAGTAAAGAGGGATAAAAAGATAGTATACTACTGAAAGTCCAGGTTTCTCCTAAGCTAATACATATTTATTTCCAAAGTTTTTCCATTCTTTTTTTACCATAATTAAGAATATATTTAATCTTTAAATATTCCATTTAATAAATCTAGTCATCTGGTTTCTTAAAATCAATCACATTTAAATATCTAAAATATGTCCTTATATATAATCCATTTTGATTCTTTTATATTACTCATATCAAGAAATAAGAGAAGAGGAGAGTACTCCTCTCTCTTAAAGTAAAATTCATATCCAAAATCTTTCTATTACTTTAACCATTTCTTTTTTAAATATTCTCTCTGATAAGTCCCATCATCTATTTTCTTAATTTTCACTTTGGCCTTCTTCTTTTGCCCAATATCTTTAATCAATATATTCTGCTGAATTAAAGAGTCTTTCCATATTCTTGTAGGTGTCACTGTAGATATAAAAAATAAGTTAAATACAATATCTTTGCAAGAGGCATTTGCTCTTTCATGATTGTTGAAAATCTTTTTCTTTCTTTTTCTCTCTGTATCTCTTATCACTTTTTGTCTCTCTAGTTCTAGTGGTGTTCCTGATGTCTCTGCAATCCATTTTGACCAGTCTTTTTCTTAGCCTCAAATTTGCCTTGTGGACTTAAAGTATAAGTTGCCTTTTCCAAAACCAATGTTTCTTGTAAATTTTTTTCCACTTGGGTTAAATCATACTTCTTTGTTGTGTTAAGTTCCATCTTTGAGTCTCTATCCTCGAATTGTGTTCAGTTATCTGTTTTATCTGATCCTTCTCTATTGTTATTTCCTGGGATTTTTGTTGTTGTAAAGTTAAATTGGAGATGAATTGGTTTATGTTTTCAAAGTTATTTTGGATTTCTTTGTGATTTGAAGTTATTGTTTTTTGAATTAGTTGCAGCATCTCAGATGTCTCCTCTTGAAAGGTATTTATGATTCTCTGAATCATTGATAGCAGGTAAGTATGTAACAGACTCTCCTTGGAGCATGTAAAAGGTTCTGGACTTTGTCTATTTGTCAGCAAGACAATTGCCTAAAAGAGAACAAAATAATAATGCAAAGAAATCGGTGCAGAAGAAATTATACTTTATTTAAAGAGATTTTTTAACAGAAAAAAATATAATTTAGAACTTTATTATGGCACTATAACATATTTAATGTTGGTGGAATTAAAATGTATTTCTACACTTACTAAAAGGAAAGTACTTGGTGTTATATCTGACATGCATATATATATTTCCCATAAGATTCTTTAATATTTAGAAAGAGAATTTACCTCAAGGCTTTTGCTCACCATAGGTTTCACTTCAGCCATCAATGACTGATTAACCAGACCATTTGCTATCCTAGTCTTTTTTTTTTATTAGTTTTTATTACTTCTAGGAATTAAGATGATTTATTTGTTTTAACAGTTTAGATTCTTGGCACATAAAATAATATGCTTTTAAAATGTCCTGCACCTTACTTAGATTTTGTTCTGATATATAACCATCCACTTTATTTGAATTTTTCTTTAAATTGATCTCCTGTTAGTTCTATGCATTTTTTTATCATTAGCAAATATAACATTCTCATTACTGAGGTAATATATCTTAGAAACTAGATCTTCAAGGCTGGAAGAGGCCTTGAAGATCTTCTAGTTCAATCCACTCCCCAAGGCAGGAGTCCTTATACTATCCCAGACAAATGAATATCCAATCTTTTCTTGGAAACCTCCAGCAATGGAGCACCCACAACTCTGAGAAGCAAGTGTTTCATTGGTTGCTTGGTTGGTTCAGTCTTATTGTCAGGAAATTTCTCCTTAATTCTAGGTAGGATCTCTCTTTAACAAGCTTCCACTCATTGCTTCTTGTTGTACCCTCTGGTGCTTTGATAATAAGTCCTCTGTGTCTGCCCCTCAAGTACTGGATGACTCAATCGAGTCACCTGTTAATCGTTCATCATGCAATTTTTGCCTCCAGATGCCTTATCATCTTTGTTGCTCTCCTTTGCATTCCTTCTAAGTCTCAGCATATTTTTTGTATCATGGTAACCAGAATTGGATGCAGCATTCCAACCTTGAAATATCTTTATATCTTCAATATAGTTTAGAATGCTGATGTTAATTTTTTGAGTAATTCAGGCCAATGTTTCAAAGGAAAAATGAATATAAAAATGTATTTTGGCATTGTCTTTTCGTTGCAATCGTTCTTTTAACTTTTCAAATATGGGTCTTTTATTCACAATTCTCAAAAGACCATTTTTAGATATGTGGAAATATTGGCTTTTAAAATGCATCTTTCTTTAGGAGCACAGGATTCACATCTCATATTTCTGTATTACTTTTTATAGCAGCTCATCTTCTGCTTGAGAAGCTAACTTTGCTTTGTAGATTGAAATACCAAATAAAATTCCTGGTAAATGTGTTTAGGGTCAAAATAACAGAAAAGTTGTTGCAACATTCCTGCAAATATGTCTGTCTGTTGTGCTGAAGTGATAGCATTGTTATTGCAATAAAGGTGCTTTCTTGTTGTTTGCTGTTTTTGCTTCTTTTGCTTTTATTTGATCTGGAAGAATATATGGCTTTTTCATTTTGCTAAAGCAGCAGTGAAAATAATATGTCCATTTGCCATATCACGTATGATTCACAGTTACCAAATATTTCAATTTTAGAGAATCATCTTGATTTTATACTTTATTAATAGTTTTATGAATGATAGTTCAGCATATCCGAGCTGCATGAGTTTGGAAACACTAATTACTGACATTTCAGTCTCCACATTAAGTGAGCACTTGAGAATGTACCTGCAAAGAACTGAGATATTTTTGATGTTTCTGAGTTTGTCAATTTCTTAAATGAAGTTTGAAGAAATAATTAAATGAATGAATGCATTCCTTGACATTCATAAGCACATCTAGGAAAACATTTTGAAGCATCCACAATCTTGTAGCAAATATATATGAGTGAGAATAATCTGGGAATATGTTGAACATATTTTATTCATTTAGTTAATACCTTTTCTTAGCAATTTCCTATGATTTGTTTCATTGTGCAAGTGATTTGGTGTTGGAATATCTAGAAATAAATGCATATATCCTTCTATGACTGATCAAATTGCCTTGGGTGAGGTTTTGCAATGGACATTTTTCCATAGCAGTATGTTTTGTGCTCAAATAGATTTGTCCATGATAGGATGCAGTTACATTTATTTTTAGAATCTTGTTTTGTGTGTCTTCACAGAATGATGTAGAATAGTGTTTCCAAATCAATTGGAAATGGATTTTCACAGTTTCATGTGTTGGAATAAGAAAGCCCACCTGGGTAATTTTTAGTCCAACTGTTTTCATGGAAATTTTTTTACGTCTTTATTTAAGAAATGTATAGAACAATCCTAGCATACATGAGGGAGGAGGAGAAAAATGCTGCTGCTATGGTAGCAAAACTATCTCTGTATGCTATACGTGCTTGGTGGAACAGAAAACACACAATAAAGAAAATAGTTCATACGGTATAATTCAATGCAGTATAGTATCTTATAAAATATAGAAATGTAAAATAGTTTACATTTACTAGGGCCAATAGACTGGAGACAATTAAAGCATTGAAAGAGCAGTAAGAGAGATTCGTAGATAAATAACTGAGAGAGATAGTATAAGAGGCAAATTGCATGATATATAAGCTATATTTTTTGTAATTGTCCTGCTTTTATTGAACTGAAAGTAAGGACAGAAGTAGACTTACTCAGATAAGAACTGTTATATGTGATATAGGAGTAGACTAGTTTTTCTGATAGCCACTTCTTCCTAGAAAAATTATTTGATCCATATAAATGTGCACTAGGATATTCCTGATTCTTTTTTCCTGCTTTTCCATATAGGGACACAGCACATTGGTGAGCTGAAGGCATTGCATACTGTTTTGAGGTCTGTTTTTTCCACTCTTATCCATTTCCATCAACTAAAGGCAATTTATTTATATTTATATTTATTTATCAACAAATTTAGATAGGGAAGGCTGGTTTATATTTGATTTTCCAGCCATCTTCCACAGGTTTTACAGGGAACTTTGTCATCCAGTGGTGAGAAAATAACAACAAAAACAACAACAGTGGATACTCTTCAAATTCCAACTACCTTAATGGTTTAAACATTTTAGTTACACAGTTGAGAGAATATCAACCAACTATTATCTGGATTCAATCTATGGCATGACTTGCAAATTTTGCTGGTTCTCCTAAATCTGTCAGCAGCGATTGATACCATCAACCAAAATATTATTCTGGACTTGGCGGTAAAAACAGTTCCTGCAGATTTTACGCTGCTAGTAATTGCCAACTATAGGGCACGGTACTCATCTCCATTTCAAGGCCATTGAGCCAGAACTGTCCGAAGACATTTCCATGGTCACGTGGCCAGCATGACATCATGGAGCACTGTTATCTTCCCACTGAATTGTTACCTATTTATCTACTCATATTTGCATGCTTTCAAACTGCTAGGTTGGCAGGAGCTGGGGCGAGGATGGGAGCTCACCCCATTGCATGGTTCTTGAACCTGGGCTGATGGCTTTCCAGCTGACCCCAGTGTCTTAACCACTGAGCCACCCCGCTGCCCCCCCTGGACTTGGCAGTACTGTTTGAATAATTCGTTCTTTATTAGAATAATTCTTAAACATGATTCTGAAAATTAGAGTTTGGAACAGAGGTAATTTTATCCCATGTAATCCTGCAGAAGACTATAGGTTTTCTAGAGCTTTGCATATCATTTGTGTATGACAGAGTCAGGTGGCCACAAAATTAATGAAAAAAAATAGATGTTCATCTAGTTAGGATACTAGACTAGCTGATTTCCAAAGACCATTTTAATTCTTACATTTAATGAGTTTTTGTAAATCAAGAAAAAAGTAAATTATCATATAACCAGCTTACAAATGAAAGATAACTGTATGCCATAATAACTGCTTAGTAAATTTATTCCATTGTAAAATTCATTGACACTGAAATAATTTAAACCAGTCTGTTTTTCTTTCAGTTTGTCTTTGCCTAGCTTTTTTGAACACATATCTTACCTTAAAAAATAGATCCTATACTGATGTGTCTTTTTAAAATTCCCATGGGATCAACATCAGGATTATTATTTACAGTTCAATAATCAGTTTAAAAATGGATATATCACAGGAACAGAAGTAAATAAAAGGTCTCATATCCTGGTTGATTTCAGTGAGATGTTTGAATTGCATTCTTCTATATTTACAACCTATCCACATGCATGATGTATTTATATTCATGGTAAGCTATCCCAAGTATGGGATATGGATAGGACAGAACTGTAATTCTATCAGTACAATTGTCTTTCCTTTTTACTGTGCACAGAAATAATCAGAATATTGCTTTTCAGTCAGTATGGAAGTCAAGATGTGGGAACAGTTCTTTAAGCATTATATTATAATACATTTTAACTATGAATACATAATTTCACATAGTACTATTCCATTTAAATTCCATCCTCAATTGCACTAATCACAGCACTAATCTCAGAGTCTTTATACAGAGTAATAATTATAATTTCAGAATATAGTGCTTCTGATATCTAACAATTGTTTATTGCTACATTTTGCAGCTTAATTATTTCAAATTCACACATATAAATTTGAATTGGTGCATCTCCAGATAAATTCTTTAAAAGTCATTACTTTACATGTTTATATAGTTCTTATTTAGTGCAATACTAAGTCCTTTATTATGTTTGGGGAGTGGGTATTTTGATATGGGTATGCATGTATGAATATGTGTGTGTATGTATATATTTATGTATGAGAAGAATATACCATTCTAATAATGTTAAGCTAAGTTTTTAAGATATTATCAGTCTTTGGCTGACTTCAGTATTCTACATCAGTCTTGCACTATAGTAGGGAGTTAAAACATTTTCAATGTTTATATCAGTGATTTTCTTAAATTATGTTAAAGCTGCATGCACGAGAAGCAGACCTCATTTCAAAGGCAAAAACAATGTATACAGGAATAATTTTTGTACTATGAATAAAATGATACAAAACGGATATGCAAAGAGGAAAAAATATCTTCTGAAATATTGCTTATATTCAAATAAAGAAGTAATTTGACATTTTAGATCAGGCAAATCCTCATTTCACGTCCAATATTCATTCATAAAGCAATAGATGGCAATATAAACAGAATATAAATAAATTTTGAACAAGCCATCTTCAAATTTGAGTGCATTGAATCTCAAAAAGCTCTTAACTAGGATATTGAACAGAATTTATGTAAATGATGCAACTATAATTTTTTTGTATCAGAAATAGTTTTAGCATAAATTTATCTGCTTGAAAATAAGAAATAGGAAAAAGGGAAAAAGCAAGTGATGCTGTGGAGATCTTGTCCTGGGGAGGATCAGAATTAATCTCAACTTTAACTAGATTAAATGGCTTTGGAATTGTGGTTCTTCCAATACTGAGGATTTTCTTCTTTAGTTCTGAATGGATACCAGTTCCCCATATAGAACTCATGTGCAAATTTGATAATTATTCTTGATAATAAATAAAGTAATAAAGGGCTTTAATTTTTTAAAAATATCTCTGCATTTTCAATGAAACCTGGGCTATTTCTTTCTTTCATAATCTGCCTGTTAATTAATTTATTTGTTTTAAAATTAAATGATAATTTTGTCACATTGTTACTATTTTATGTATTTTATCTTTTTCTATCTATCTATCTATCTATCTATCTATCTATCTATCTATCTATCTATCTATCTATCTATCTATCTATCTATCTATCTATCATCTGTTATGTATTGTATTATGATTTTCTCTAAGTTACCTGGGAAACCCATTATATACAATACATATAAAATGAAGCACTAGTTGTAATTGTGATTGATACACAAAATATTAGGATATTTTAAAGATTACCAATTGCTGATAAATTTAGAGTGGTACAATTGGTCAGATAGGGGCAATTTACATTGGTAATACGGTACAGGATTTATTGAATGGATTATCCATTAGAACAATGCTTAGCAAAATGTATGTTGTTACAAAATCTGTTAAAGTTTATAATGGCAAATAGTTTGTTTATATATTTTATTTTTAATATTTAATTGATGCACAATTTAAATATCCTATTACAGCAATAGGAATGAAAGAAATACGGATCTTAGTGTAAAATGAGAAAAACATATTAGAATATTTATCTCTCTATATATGTTGCTAAGAAATGAATCCCAAGGGAGTTTCATATTTTAAATTAAAGTGATCTGTGCTGCTACTTAATTTATGCTGATTTAGCTTTGATTATACTATGTAATTTTATACATATTGTCTCCATTATGTTTGTTTTTCAAATATTCTAGTCTAGCCCTAGACGACTGTTTAATTAACCTATTAAATGCCTTTGTATGCAAGTAATATAGGAAGCTTAGAAAATGTGAATGTCACTACAATACATTTTCCTTCATTTTAGACTGTCAGGCTTCAGAGAGATGAATCTAAATATTAAGATGATACCTTATCAAACAATAATGAAAATAATCTATGTGGAAGTCTGGAGAAGGAATGTAACTGAGTTATCTCAAATAACAATGTGCTAGCTGGATTTCTTATTGTTAAGTGTTGTATATAATTTCATGATGGTAACTTAAAATGACTTGTATTATAGAGAGGGGGAAGCTGATATTGAAGGTCACAGTGGAGAAAGTTACGATCCCAGTTCTTATTTTACAAGAGTATTTACTTAGCCTCTAGATGGAAACTATCTCTAGATTATTTGTTGGCAATTCATGGTATTCTGATGCAAATAAGCTATGTTGCACTTTAATACCTAGTTGGCGAAATCAAGGTTTTTAAGCTATGTTTTATATGGCTTGTTGATAAACATAGTATTAATTCAGAATTGCATAGGCATTCTAGTCACAGGGGTTCTCAACCTTGGCAACTTTAAGACTTGTGGACTTCAACTCCCAGAATTCCTCAGCCAGCTTTGCTGGCTGAGGAATTCTGGGAGTTGAAGTCCACAAGTCTTAAAGTTGCCAAGGTTGAGAACCCGTTTAATGTAACTGAAAAGATATTTATCCTGTTATTATGTTAACTGCAGGACCATCTGTCCTAATCTACCTGTCCTATTAGATCTGGCAGAGGAAGCACACTCCAGTCCCCATCTATTAGGGAACATCATCTGGTGAGACCCAGAAAGAAAGTCTTTTTTGTCATGGCACTATTGCCCTGAAGATTAGCTTGCCTGGAGCCTATTGGTTTACTTTAGAGCAGACATGTCAAACTCGCGATGTCATGTGACGTCACATAATGTATTGAGGCGGTTTGCCATTGCCAGCAATGGGGTGGGCGCAGCTTCCAGATGATGTGTCCGTCCCGTGGGCCGGCAGTTTGACATCCCTGCTTTAGAGCCATAAAGACCCATTTCTGTTACCAAACCTGGCACTTTGGGTGTTTTGAGCCCATACTGTAATTATGTTGATTGCCTTGCTTGATTTTCTCTTGGCTCTTAGATACAGTATGTTATTGTTTTATTATGATTTTTTTATCTTGTTTTTATTCATTGCTAGCTGTCCAGACCATGTATTTAAGATAGGCAGCTGTATTAATTTAATGCACGAATAAATAAATAATAAATGAATACTTCCCCAAATATTTATTTTGTTAAGCAATTTTATGACAACATGTATGCCTTTTTTGTCCTTTTTCTTTATGAGAAACAGATACAATGTGGGAAAAGTGCTGTAGTTACCAGTGGACAATGTATTTATAGTCTGTGATTCCAAATTGGTTTTCTTCTATATTATCAGTACATAACTGGAATCTTAATACATTACAAAACCTGTCTTCCAGAAACTCCAGTTCACTAATATTCTGTAATATTTTTTCAGAATAGTGCCTATATTAGTATTTTGGGCTTGGAACATCTTATAGTGTTTTGTTTTGTTTCATTTTAATTTTAATGTTTAATTCTGGTTTGTGACTAAAAATAAAAAAATGAAAAATTACATTGAAAGATAATACACATTTATTTAGGTATATAAATATATCTACTTTGTTGACCTAAATGCATATTATTTGTGCTTTGAAGACCCAAGTAAATGCAGGTTCGCAACATTTTTTAATGTAAAGATATAAATAAACATTTTTTCCTCTGATTGTCTTCCATTACAATATTGTACTCTTCCATTACAATATTGTACTCAATAAGGCTTTAAGGTGCCTTGCACACTATCATCTGTTCTTTAGATTTTACCATCACAATGAACTCTAGACATGGTTACATTGCAGTAGTGTTGTTTATGCATAGTTTTTTCCATGGATTCTTGTCTTCAGTTATGAGATTGTTTTTTTAGAGGGGGATGAGAATGATTAATGACTAATGCTTCTGCACTATTGCTATTATTACTCAACTCTGCTCTGTTTAAAGAGATGTTGGCATGTTAGACAGATACATCTAGATCAAGCGATATTGGAAAATACATACACTGCAAATTTATTCTTCTTGATAGTAAAATAGATTATACACTAGATGTATATATGATTATTAATGAGTTAATATATTTCTGTTGACATAATGGTACTTCAAATCACAATAGCAATATTGCAGACAGGTCCTCAATTTAGAACAGTAAAGACATTTATTCTTTGAAGCCTTTTTTATTCTTAAATGTTTTGAATCTATAAAAGAAATGCCCAGATGAAATACATAGTATATAAAATACTGGAAGAGTATATAATATAATTTGCTGATGGAAAGAAAGCACTAAATGAAGGGTAGCCAATATTGAGAACTGGAAAAGATATTACTGATGGAATTAACTGTAGATGTAAACAAATGGGGATGGCGAACATATTTTGAGACCATTGATGGTCTGCTCAGTGTCAAAGATTTTTTTTTCTGGACATTTCACAGATAACAACCACAAAAGGGGCTCTAAGTCATTATGCTAAGCATTCAAACAATGTGGCTGCCTGTGTTCTGAGCAATAGGTTCCTTTCTAAAGTATCCTTCCAAATGTTTTGAACTGTCCTAATATTTACCACATGATGTTTATGCCTTTTTGCTTTTTAGCTTTAGCAATTTCTTTTAACTCTATTCAATTGGAGAAATGGAGAAAATTAGCTAAAATAAGTTCCTTGTTTCAGTCTAAGGATTTATTTATTTCAGATGTTATAAGGGAATAGAATGTTAGTAGAACTCACTGCAGTTTTTGTGACCCACAAACTAATGATTGCATAGAATAGCGGTTCTCAGCCTATGGGTCGCGACCCCATTTGGGGTCAATCAACCATTTCTTGGGGGTCACCAAGCAAGGCTGTCCGCCATTTTTTCCCCCTTTTCCGGCGGGTGCCTTACCTCCCTTGAGCTGGGCCAGCTGATGGTCGGCCTGCTCCGTCTCTGCCGCTTGCCAGCTATGCCTCGGCCGGCGCAGGGGGTGGAACCACGCATGTGCAGTGCTCCCGGGCAGGGAAAGTCCTCGACTTACGACCGGTTGGGTAGTCCTCGACTTACGACCGGTTTAGTCCTCGACTTACGACCGGTTGGGGGTCGCGGCATTAAAAAGGTTGAGAACCACTGGCATAGAATTTGTTTGGCATAAGCTGCACCCTGATTTTAAAACCAACAAATACCTTCCTGTCTATTTCAATACCCCAGGTGCAAGCCTATTGGGCCCCTAATGCTGTGTTTTTTCTTTTCTTTTCTTTTCTTTTCTTTCTTTCTTTCTCTCTTTCTTTTCTAAACACTAACAATTAAGTGTAGTCTTATACAACCAAGTAAATAATAAGCAGAGTAATTATGAGTGACTGCCTGTTTTTCTCCCAGCAGACTACAGTTTGAAGAGTTTTAACCACCACTCACTTCCATTGCTTGCTACTCTTTCCTGAATCATATTAACCAATACTATCATAAGAAGGATGTTCACTGTTAATGAACCTCTCTTCTCAGCTTATCATTGGCTGTCTGGAAAGTTGGCATGGATCTCCTCTAACCATTTACTTATCTAAGCTGTTAAAATGGACCTCCTCTGATCCCACCATAATTTGTTCTCCCCAATCTGGAAGAGATGATTACCCAATTTTAACTTTCTCCCATCAGTGATACATTTTGGAATTAGGATGCCAATTGTCCCAAAGGTGATTTTCAAAAGCAACTGGACTTTTTTTTCTTGAAAATGTTTTCCTTCTCATCTAACAAGCTTTTTTAGTTCTGAGAATAATTGACAGTTAGCCAGTTGTACTCTTAATTCTTAATTTTTCCTGTATGTGGTTTCTTTTGTCTTAAGAAAATATATTCTTCTGATCCATCCCTACAGTAAATAAATAGGGGCACTGTGTTTTATCATTTTGATCTTAATGATTAAGCTTCATATTAGTTATTTTAGGTATTATGAATGTCCAGAGTTTGCAGTGGGACAACCATATTAATTTGATTCAGAAACAAAAATGTCTGGGCATGTTGAAGAGTAACACATTATGATGCTACTATAAATCACCAGATTACAACATAACAAAATATTCTCTATTCTGGTGCTAGCTAGATATTGCAAATATACTTCATATGCGTGACAAAATATTGTGAATTGAGAACATTTGAAGTATTTTTGTCCTTTTTGTGAAAAATCTTACTACATTTTAATCTTAATGAGGTTGAATGTCATCACAGTTGAAGGTCCTATGAAATTTAGGTTTTGAAAAAAAGTTATCTGAGGGCCATATAGGGAAGAAAGCTGAAGGGTACCATTTTGAAACTGTTGCAAAAATCAGAAAAATAATATAATCCTAATAAATTTAATCACCTTCCTATTCATAACAAAAAGATTGCTACGTAGATTACTGAATATAATAAAAACAATATTTATAATTCAGGGAAGGAAAAATAATTTTGCACCAAGTAAATAAACAATTATCATTGGAAAAGAACTTTGTATTTAGATATGCTTGTAGTATTTTAAATTCTATCTAACAAATGCCACAATTATTTTTCTTTTTTTAAACGTAAAACTTAACTATCCCTCTGGATCTTTATTTAAATCCACTGTATATTTAAAAAGCAGTTTCTGACGAAATCTGCTTTTCTAGAATGCATGGTCATTATTCTGAACAAAGATATAAAGCAACATGGAAAAAAGGAAATTTGCTTATTCATTTTACGCATGTGAAAACATATATGTTTTTCTATCTTTGCCCCTAATTCTATAGTAAGAATATTTCTAATACTTACTATGTTGAATATTATTTACTTATTTTACCATTACTTCAATAGTCTATGAAAATTCCTAGGAAAATACCTATAATTATGTAATTGATCTAATAATGCTATTTCAATAAACACTTTGGATTTCCCTTGTTGGAATATAGCATAAGTTACTCCATTTTGTAACCTTCGGTTTTCCCACATTCCCTTCCTTATGGTCAATATAGCTTATTATCATTATATTATTATTATTATTATTATTATTATTATTATTATTATTATTATTATTATTAACCTCATAAATAGTCTGTATTGAATATATTAACATTTTAATTATAGTAGAACTAATTTTGAATTTAAATTTTCCTAGTCCATTGCTCTATATATTGCAAAAAGGTATCTTTTCTGTTATTTAGTTACATTGCATGATTTTCTAGTATTCTTAAATAACTTTTCCATCTTTTCTTTAAAAAAAAAATTCCTGTACTAATTTAATATATAACAATGTATCTTTTTCCTTGCTCTAATTGATTAACAGGTTACTGAAATTATAAATTTTCCTTTATATTATGCATTGTGCCAATAATTCATGTTACAAATGATATATTTCCCTTTACCTGCATATCAGTTACTTCCTCCTTTCTTCATAACTAAAAATCTTGATTTTCACATGTAAATTCATGTGAAAAATAGTTAAAATTAAAAACTGAATAGGTCAAAACCCCACCTCAAAGCGTGGTTGTTGTGGGAAAAATAGAAGGATGAGGGACTATTAGCTATCCTCACCTGTTTGATTTATTTATAAAAATAATAAAGGTGGGATAAAAAATTCTAAAATCAATAAAATCTACTTCCCATCTATTCCCATTGTCAGACCTGCGTGATCATCTTATTGTTTTAATATTAGCATGGTTCCCCAAAAGACTGAATATTAGAAGTCCCAACTTCTTTTATAGCTTCAAGATATTAACATTTAAACTCTTCAGCTTATATTTGAAGAGAACATTCTTCCCAAGAATAAGCCTAATAAACTATTCCCACATACTTTAGTTATCAATATTCAACTTCCAAAGTGTGCATAGAATTTCAGACTTAGTTTGCCTTAAATATCCATATGTGACTACCACATACAGAATAAGGATTACATTCCACAAGAGGTAAATCTCCAAAGCAAACTCATCCTTGATTAATTCTGCACTCTATAACATAAAAAGACAATTCAAATTGAACTCTTTTGGTCTGTTCTGCAGACTAGTGAGATACAACAGTGCCTGCTGAAATAAAATCTAAGTCATATCCGATATCCCATTCTGCACAAAATAAATCCTGTCTTATTTTTTGTACTGGTAATCCCAAAGGATAAGTATCCACTCTGTTTTGGATGTGAACTCAAGAGTTCATAACACCTTAATGGTTTTTGGTACACCGTGTTATACATGTAACAATGGTTTTTACAATCTTTGATTAGGCAATAGGATGGATGGAAAAATTGTTAAGTAAGTCCTATTAATTTCAATGAAGTAAGCCCTATTGATTTTAGTGACATGTATTGAGAGGTAGATAACTTGCAGTGTTAAGAAATTATGATAAGGACATGAAATGCCAATAAAAACTCTCCTGGGAGCTGCTGGGATGTCAGTAGCTAGATATGAGTAGCAAGTGGTATTCCCTGAGCAGGAAGTCAGCAATAAACTGCAGATGGCACAACGACAATATTGGTAGAAATAAACTAATGGAAATTGGGATGGAAGAGAAATAAAACTAAACCATGTTAAATAGCAAAAGGTGATGAAGGGCTTGCATATTAGACTTCCAATCTATTTTCTTCTCTTTATCCTTTTAAGCCATCTCTTTGGTACATTTGTTTACCCGATGGCTGTTCTCCTAATACCACTTGCCTCACTGCTATATACATCCTGATCTGTTTCACATTCTGCAAACTATGATACTTTTATCTCCCTTCTTTGGAAAGTAGGTTGCTTGTTGCCTTTTCAAAACTTGAAACGACTTCTTGGCCTTTGGTTAGTTGGCAGAACAAAAAGCCTTCGAAGTCTTCTTCATTTGGATAACTCTCACCCAAATCAAGCAGGAATGATAGACTTGGCTTTGGAGACCAGTGGGTTTCTTGACCTATTTTTTTGGACACCATGGCTACGTTGTGCCTTTTCTCATGTGGGTCTGAACCACCGCCTCGACACTCAGGAGAACTTGAAGACTCCCATTGCCATCCCGCCTACCTTCCCTTGTTTACCCAGCTAGCTGACTGCAGGAACGAGATCGGAATCCGTGCACAGTCCAAGTTTCCGTGCGCCTAGCGCGCAGGCTCGCCTCTTGGGCATGCTCATTAATACCGAAGAAGCCCCGAGGCTGTGGGAAAGTTACTCGGCGGCGTTAGCAATCTTTAAATAAGAAGCTGGAATCGAGCGTGTGGCGGTTCCCCTCGGCGCTACTGTCGCGGGCAGACGGCAATAGGAGCCAGCCACCTTCTCCAGAAGAGGGAAGAGAAGTAGCTAATTCTCCCTCCCCTCCAAAAAAAAGACACGGTCGGATCCTCGCTCCTCTTGCTTCCTCTTTCCGGAGGGTACTTGGGTCTACCGCTTGGCAGAGGCGCTACTTTGAAGCTGCGGGCATTCACAGGGTCCACCGCGGCGAGCTTGCAGGCGTCCACGCAGCTTTGGCATCCGCGCAACACGGAGATTGCAGTCAGCAGTCCAGCTACACCCCCCCCCACACACACACACACACCACCCCACGAGGAAGAAGCTCGGGGGAAACCGAGCCGCCTGCGGTGCTCGCCCTTCCCGTGCCCATCGAGGCAGACTGGGAAAGCCCGCTGGCTGGTTGAAGCCGAAGAGCCTTTGCGAGGGGGAGGCTTCAGACGCCGCTTCCCTGCTACGAGGGTCGTCCGCCTGCTCAGCGTCGAATGCATGGATTTCTGGGGTGGCGGATGACGACGAAATAAACCGGAGGCGGGGGGGAAGTGAAGTGAACGGCTGGTTTTATCTATTCGGGAAGCCACGCCAGCCGAAGCGGCGCACCTGCTTATTTTTTGCAAACCCGACTTGCGGCGGCGGCGAGGGAGGCGCACCGGGCGCGAGGAAAAGCAGAGCCACCGCTCTCTTCTACGGCGAGGCTTGGGAGACTGAAAGGTGGCCGCGGTGGGGGGGGGGACAGGAGAGAAGGAAACTCCCGCACCCTTCCAAGCTTCGCAGGGCGGCGAGAAACTGCCCCGCTTTTGGGCCAGCTGGCACCTGCGATAAAAAGGATGCATTGAATTGCTCTGAATTGGGGAGGAGGAGGAGAGCGACCCAGCTCTCGAAGCCTCGCGGGGGCGAAGCAGAAGGCGGGCGTCGAAGGGAAGTTGCAGGAAATAGCGAGCCGGGTTTCTACACCCCCCCCCCCGGAAAACCCTTCCCGCAGCCACACTTTTTTTTTTTTTCCCCTCCTCGCCTTACTGGACTGTGCCAGCCGGCCGGCCAGCCAGCCAGCCAGCCAGCCAGCCCTGGGTGAACAGTAGCAACAGCAGACCCCCTTGCCAATGGGGCATCGGCTTCCCCGGAGAAGATCGCCTCGCCTCCCGCATTCTGCTAGCTGTTGAACTGAAGCAGCCGTTGAAGAACAGAAGAAACAGCAGCCGGGTGGGGGTGGGGTGGGGGGGAGGAAGGGAAAAAACAAAAAAAGCCCTCATCCGAGTAAGGGGGAGCGATTGCGCAATCCTGCCCAGATTGTCTGTCTCCCCTTTCTTCTCGACCTCTTTCTCTCCCAGCCCCCCCCCACCCCCGAATGCTGCTCAACTCGCAAGGAAACAGAAAGCTGATTCATGGAGCCCCGAGCCGTTCTTCACCCTACTCCTCTCTTTTGGGAGATCATGTTCCTGCTACCGCTGCCGATTGAGACTTTGTGTTGACCCCCCCCTTCCCCCTTCTTCTCGTCCCCTTTCTCCCAGCCTTTAGAAGGGTGGGAAAACAAATCTCCGACCGTTCGCCTTTTCTCTTTTTCGGAAGTGTGCTTGCTTACTGGGCTGGCTCAAAACCCGAGAAACATTGATGCCTCGCTCTGGAAATCCATTGTGTGACTTTCTTGGTATTTGCTGAGTTCCAACCCGAGATGCAGTTCTTGAAAGCTTTATGGGCACTAGCAGGAACAGCTATCTGCTGTTTTCTTATATTTGTAATCCACTCCCAGTTCCTTAAAGAAGGTAATTATATCTGCATGCCTGCATAAACTGGGGTTTTGTCCTCCTTTTCTCCCCCAAATGCTGACTCCGAGGTTCATATTTTGGAGTGCATATCCAATATATTCTCATTCCATAATTCTCTCTCTCTCTCTCTCTCTCTCTCTCTTGATGACGAAAAGATTTTGTATTTTGGTTTTTTTTTAAAAAAACTTTATTTTACTGGCAAAGCTGTCATGGGAAGCTGCGAAGTGCATTTTATGGCTTGTTTTGAGTAATGCTGGAATTTGGTAGCAGTTCATGGATGCTTTGGCTGGAAAGGGCTGGATGTCTTCCTTGGTGGGTGATGGAGTGGGCATCCTACCAGTAAACAGATAGGAGTTCTCATATAAGAGTAACAATACATTACTCAGAAAAGTAAATAATATGTATATGAATATGTATGTGTGTGCGTGTGTGTGAGTGTGTGTGTGTTTTCTCTGTGTACATGCATAATCCCTCTTTTAAAAAGCCAATTCAGTCCATTTTCAATAGATGGCACTCATGTTCTATGGTCAGGGCAAGGAGGAGCTCTTGGGCTGAAGGCTTTTTCCTCCTTCCCTTCTAAAATTGGGAAAGGCCTTTTCTGCCTAATTTTAGGATTTCTCAGCTGAATGTGAAATTAGGATATAAGGAAAGGAAAGGTAGTGATTTACAAGCGACGTAAATGATTTCCAAATAATTTTAAAGCATATATTATTTGTACGCAGACTTTTATTAATTGAAAACTATCGATGAAGATCCTTTTCTTGATTTATAATTTTAATTTCTTTTAAAAATACTGTGCTATTCATAATTAAGCATGAGCATATTGCAGGTGTTGGGGTAAAATGATACTGTATATTATAGAAAGTTATATGTGTCTGTATCTCTCTCTTTCTCTAATTTTTATAGCCAGTGTTTGTTACAAACTAAAGTTCACACCCATCTTTATAAACAATAAATACAGAGTCAGATGACATTTAAGAACTTTCAGTGCCTCTTGGAAAAAAACATCCAAGTTAATACTATAATATCTTCATTCTTCTACACATGGTGCTCATTATATTGTTTTAAAATTACGTAGCTGATTGGGATGAAATACATTTTTTTTATTTGAATTAAACATAGTATTTAGTTACAATTTTATTTTAGGTTTAGATGTTTTAATGCCTTGCTTTATTTCCCAGAAACTAATTCATTTTAAAAATAATAATAATAACACAATAATATGAGAAATATTCTTCATACATTATTTATTTTGGTAAAAATTCTCTTATGTCTATATCAATAGGAGAAATACAGAATTTAAATCTAATTTAAATATCAATTTTGTCTTTTAAAAGATAGTCCACTATTTGAACTGTATAGACTTAAAACTACTATCTTTTAAAAGTAAAATCCTTTAACTAAGCAGGCATATACATTAAATACTACATGAAACATCAAATTAGTTTTACAAGAAAAAAAACTAAAGTTTCAGACTTTGGAAGTAAATAATATTTACCTTTCTGATATTGTTTTATATTTTACATCATATGCAATAAGGAATATTTTTGTGTAAAATTCAACGTGAACTTATTCTAGGTTTCTGATACTACTAACATTTTGTTTGTGAATCTAACAATTCTGTTAAGGACCATAGTTTAAAATGATTGATGGACTGTAGTAACATTACAAAGCTGAATAAGTCTGGAAGTAATTTCATACTGAAAGCAAATTTTACTTTTCCGCGTATTTGGAACATAGTTCCTTTCATGGCTTCATGGCTTATCCCAAAGGGAGATTCTTCATAAAGGAAAATGTTGGGGAATCATTTTTGCCCAATTGGAATTCAGACCCTACCTTTTCTTAGATCAATGCAAATGGGGATAGAGGACATGGCAAAAAGCTTGATTTTTTAATACTATGCTGTATTTAGGCCAAATGGTCAATGGTTATTAAAAAGTTTCAATTTTTGCAAACCAAAGATAATATATAATTGAATGTGGATATTATGGATTCATACCTATATATACTTTAAAAAATAAATCAGCCCGATTTTACTATCTTCTGATATTAAGTCTACAATATCTCAGTAGCTTAACATACAATGACATTGAATTGCTCCAACTTTATTAAGACATCATTCTGGAATCTTTGCAAAGGATTCTAAACTATGTGCTTTCTTAAAAACTGTATACAAAATATTTGCACAGTTAACTGATGAAGTCCTTAGATGCTGTAAAAGAGACTAGTGTGTTAGCTGTTGGTTAAAAATTGTTTTAGGTAGATCAACTGATTTATGAAGAAGTTGATCATGTTGACTATTAGCAACCACGTTGGTTTTTCCAGAAGGATCTATCCCCATCCTGGACCTTCGGGTATTCCAAAGGTGCAGCATCATTGCTGCTGACTGTCTTCTTCTCTTTCTTACCAATTTTCCCAGCATTATAGATTTCTCCAAAGATCTAGGTCTTTGCATAATGTGTCTGCAATATGTTTATTGAGCCTGGTCATTTCTGCCTTGAGTGATAGCGCTGGGTTGATATTATCAGTGATCCTTTTGTTCCCTTCCTTAGCTGCCCATAGTATTCTCAGGAATCTTCTCCCTCACCCAGGTTCAAAAGATGATGCCCTATTTTGTGTCTTTATAGTCCAACTTTTGTTCCCATGAAAACTGTTGCTTGTATGATTCTGACTTTTGAAAATATAGATACATTCAGCCATCTGATTTAAATAGAGAATAAATTTTAACTGGCTAATTTACTTTTAAAATAAATGTTCAGTCAGATCTTATAGAACTGTAGCAAAAATATAATAATATGGATTCAGACTAAATTGTCCTTGTAGTAAGGGTAAAATAATTGCTTCAGTTGAACTTGCTTGTGACTACATGGAGAAGTTCATGTAGATTCTTGGCAACAATATAGAAGCTTTATGCCACTGCCTTCTTCCAGGACTTGTCCATAAAATCAGTGAAACTTGAGTTAATTTTACAAATTTGTTCCATAGATTTCACTGAATGTGCTATTAAGATGACTAATCTAAGAACCCACTCAATCTGCATATTTTCAGTAAACAATAAAGTAAGATTTTGATTTAATTATCATTAATATCTAGAAATGTCAGTATATGTTTTCCAGGAAGGAGACCCAGATGGAAATATTTGCCATATTACTATTGTATATAATAATTTTTCTGCATTGGCTTCCTATGCAAAACTACATGGTTAATTTCAACATATACTGCTCACAAAAATAAAGGGAACACAAACCCCTTCAGTTCCATGGTAAAATGTTCCCTTTATTTTTTTTTGAGCAGTATATTCCCTTTTTCTTGTTGTAGGATTGCATTGTATAACTTAGCAGAAGTACAAATCAGTTCACATTAACTGTGGATGGCACATTATAAGTGATAAGAAGACAGATTAGATTTGTCCTGAAATGAGTGGGAAAGTACTGTTTCAACTGTTTCTATAAATATGTTTTTTTCTTCTTCTCCAAAATGAAGGAAGGTGCTAAAGCAGGGGTAGTCAACCTTGGCTCTTTTATGACTTGTGGACTTCAATTCCCAGAATTAGCTGGTTCAGGAATTCTGGGAATTGAAGTCCACGAGTCATAAAAGAGCCAAGGTTGACTACCCCTGTGCTAAAGGGTGCCATTTTTCCACACTTAAGCTTTTGTATGGAAACGCAGGTCATCCTGTGGCTAATCCATTTCCTATGTCCAATCTGCCTTTCACTGTTTCAGAAAGATGAATAGAGCTCTGAACCAAGAAAAGACTATTGTGATATATAATTGCAGTCCCATGCCTGTCTGATCCTCATACAAAGCACTTTTAACATATTCAGTTGGTTCCTTTCAGTTTCAAAAGGAGTTAAAAATTAAAACATTTAGCAATTGCTATAGAAAATTAAAGTGGACATGGTATATTGATTAGCTTTTTCTAGTTCAAAGCCTTGTATCATTTCTCTGACATTATCTTTAGTAGAAAGAGAACTAAATAAATATTATAAGGAGCAATTCTTGCTCTGGCAAAATAGTAACACCCTTCCCCCCCCCCCCTGCTCCATAGCATCTATTTGATAACATGATACCAATGACAATGAAAGACTGAAAGAGCAGGAGATAATTTTTGTATGGCTTCTGTGTTGAACATCTTAATTAGAGACTAAGATGAATTATACTGATCCATCCAAAGCACAGTTCACTGTATGGCTTATTTATTTCTTTATTTTTGGACTGTTTGATTTTAATAGAATTTTTACTTTACCATGTATGGTTCTGATGTCTTATTATGTGGAAGGTTCTCATTTAATAGTGGAATGTTGTGCTGTGCTACAATGAAATGGTTGTATAAAAGTTAAACATTAGAAAGCATTTGCTTTGAAGGCAGACCATACTGTACCAAAGCCATCAGAAAGCTTTGAATTTTAGGCAATTATCTACCTGCAAGGTGAACTGTAGACAATTATCTCACTGCAAGCAGGTAATGTGTATTTTTATTTATTGTATTTGCAAATTGAGATAGTATTTTCATGCATTTTGGTAAATTATCTCATACACTTTTAACATGCTTGTTAAAATACCTAAGTCAGATAAGATTTTAAAGATAACAATCAGTCCAGTGCTGATCAATCTATTGCTGTTTATATTCTTTTGAGAGTTTATGTTTTGTTTCTCTGTTTCTCTCTCTCTCTCTCTCTCTCTCTCTCTCTACACACACACACACACACTATATAGGATAGCCTGGATAGAACCTCAAGAAAGCTTTGTATGGCATAATTATATAATAGATAATAAAATAATTATGTAACAATGTATAAATATAATGGTAGGAAAACAATGTATAAATATAAAGGTAGGAAAAGCAAGCAGACATGGTTTCTGGAATTTTTTCCAACCTTTTCCCATAAGGTTCAGTCCAGATTGTTAGAGAGGATACTTGATTCAATTCCTTTTTTAATTTACTGTTTCTTTTGCACAATTCTTACCCAGATTGTTGACTGAAAGATGAATGGAGTTCAGAAATGCTTTACCTATGCTTTACCTATGTTCTTTCCAACACTTCATTAGGTTGGAAAGAATAAAGAAAACTTCTTTGGAAAAGCAGTGTTGTTGATTGTGTAGCTTATTAGTTAGTATATAGCAGTACCAACCAAGCACAGATCCATGCTAAAAGAATAGAAGAGCATGAGAACTGCATGGTATTTTGGAAGACATGATATGAAATTGTTTCAAAGCCTCTTCTGTTCTGTCAATGATAGTCTTACTTGTCGGTCTTTGGGGCGTATTAGCCATTACACATAGAGTAAGGTATGCTGTAGCAGATCATGTATTATACTGAATTATTATTATACATTATTATAGGATTTTTTAAGCTAGATGATTTTTTCAAGGCCCATAATTTTGGTGCATAAGCAAAATTGCATACACTCATTATTGTCAAAAAGCTATGTTAATTATCTATGTTAATTATTATAGAGCTTCATGCCTTCTTGCTTAACTGAATGGAAACCAATGGCTAGATTTTCTGTAATTTTACAGAAGCTCAAGGGCAGATGTTAATTAAGGGAAAACTCTTTATCCTGTACTATATAAAAGTAGTATTTTGTAAGATGACAAGCTTTTCTGTTTTTTCTTTAATTTCTATTATTTTGATTAAATAGTCATTAACATTTCAAAGAAACCACCCATTCTTCCTATCTCCCCCCTCCCCAAATGAAGAGACTCTACCAGAAACGAACTCTAGGGAAGGAAGATGATAATACCAAGATTAAAAAAAAGGCAAAGATTTAAATAAGCCTTCTTGCTTTTGAAAAATTGTCAAATAAATTTATAATGGATTTATTGAGCTGGATATAGACATTTTTTCAGTGCACATCAGTGGAATGAGTGATAGAGAAAAAACAAATGCCTAACTCTTCTGATTTTCTATATTATATGTAGGGATGGTAATATATAGGTGACCCTTCAGCTGTGTCATGATGCATAACCATATGGATAAGAAAACTAAAGTGGAAAAATCAAACTTAATTCTATTATGTTATTTTCCATATAAGTCTTGGATGAATGCCTCTTGTTAAATATAATTTATAGAATCAAGTTTTTAAAATCGGAAACTAAAAGTTATTCATGCTGTTTAAAAACAATTAGAAATTTATTACAGTTTATTTCAACAGTATAACAATTGATTAGTAGATTTATGGATTATTACATATCATGCAAATTTTCACCATGCTTAAATGCTTGTTAAAATCCCTGTTTACTTTGGAAAGTTTGTCTAAAATATACTTTTCATATTTTGGACAAACTTCATTTTACCAAGAAATTTACCTTTAAAGTAAGTTCTTTTGAGTTAACAAAGAGTTGCAATAGTTACAGGCAAGAAAGTAGGATCTGAAAAACTAGGTTTGGATGAAAAGAATGATGAACAGGAATTATTTTTATTGGCTATCCTTAGCAAATAAATATAACAGTGAAGGGGTATACATAGAAACAGCATCTTTTCCAGACAAGCTATAATTTTATTGGCTGAAATTATTGTCCATCTGGAAATTGACCAAAGTATTTTTCCTTAAAGTAAAGCTTTAATTTGTAAGTGCTTTAAATGTTGTCTAGGTACTGGATAACTATATATAGAGGGACTTTTTATTATTTTTGGATTATATGCTACGTACAGTTTTTCTTCTGAAGGTTTGCATCCCTTGCTTCCTACAAGTTAGTATTGGTTTAAAATAGAGTAGCTAGACTACGTCCCAAAGACTATCTTTCAAATAAAATTTATCTAGATTTTATTTCTGTCAGTGGTTCATATCAAATTTCTATTCAAGTCCAGCTGATATGACTTGATCATTTAAAATGCAATTCCGAAAGAATTTGGAATACTGAATCAATATGACTTGATCATTTAAAATGCAATTCCGAAAGAATTTGGAATACTATATCTCCATGCAGGAATCTGTTTTTCAAAAAAATAAAAATAAATGTTGGAATGACTTACGTCTGTTAAAGATGTAGTTGTTCACTTTTTAATAATGGGATGCTTTTTCAATGAAAAGTTCACTAGTTTTCTATCTATACTTTGCGGATTTACAGTTTGAGCCTTTAGTTTTCACACTTACTATTACTCTGGTTGTTAACATTTTGGCAAGGGAATTTTTATCTGATTCATTTTCTTTTTAATGTTCCCAGGTTATAAGTTGTACATGATTTTAAGGCATCTTGCAGACTAGATAGTATGTCTGATAGGTAAGATAAAAATGTTAGTATTAAGAAATTTAACTGTAATTATGAATTTTCTGAAGAACTTAACATTTTGGATAATCACATCCATTGTATGAGATTTTGTAGAATTATTTCTGTATTTTCCATGAAGGAAGGAGATGTAAAATTTGACATTAAAATGTACTTTTAAAAAATTATTCTCCATTATTCTATCATGACCAAAAAATCAAATCCAGCTATTTTATTTATAAAACAGGAAATAAGAAATGAATTATTTCAGTTTAGATTTGAATTTTTACTGGGTTTTTGTGTGTGTGTGGGGGGGTACCATCTTCAATTTCTCATGCAGTTCCAAATTTTCCTATTGTTTGTATCAATGATACCTATTATAATGCAGGTAGTCTTTGGTTAATGACCTTTTTGAAATTGTGGCAGTGCTGAATGAGAGCTACCAATAATCAGTCCTTGAGGTTCCAGTTATTGCATCCCCCAGGGTCATGTGATTGCAAACTGACTGCTTGTCAATTAGCTCATCCTTACGATGGTTGCAGTATCCTTTGGTTTTGTGATCACCATTTGTAACTTTTTTCCAAAGAGCTCTGTTGCAGAATACTTATAATAATAATTAATAGTAAAGTTGGAAGGAACCTTGGAGGTCATCTAGTCCAACCCCCTGCTTAGGCAGGAAACCCTATACCATTTCAGACAAATGGCTGTCCAGTCTCTTCTTAAAAACTTCCAGTGTTGGAGCATTCACTGCTTCTGGAGGCAGGTTGTTCCACTNGTTAATTGTTCTAACTGTCAGGAAGTTTCTCCTTAGTTCTAGGTTGCTTCTCTCCTTGCTTAGTTTCCACCCGTTGCTTCTTGTCCTGCCTTCAGGCGCCTTGGAAAATAGCTTGACTCCCTCTTCTTTGTGGCAGCCCCTGAGATATTGGAACACTGCTATCATGTCCCCCCTCGTCCTTCTCTTCACTAAACTAGACATACCCAATTCCATCAACCTTTCCTTATATGTTTTAACCTCCATTCCCCTAATCATTTTTGTTGCTCTTCTCTGTACTCTTTCTAGAGTCTCAACATCTTTTTTACATCGTGGTGACCAAAACTGAATGCAGTATTCCAAGTGTGGCCTTACCAAGGCATTGTAAAGTGGTATTAACACTTCGTGTGATCTTGATTTTATCCCTCTGTTAATGCAGCCTAGCACTGTGTTGGCCTTTTTGGCAGCTGCAGCACACTGCTGGCTCATATTTAAATGATTGTCCACTAGGACTCCGAGGTCCCTCTCACAGTTACTGCTATTGAGCAAGAAGTTCTCAGGGACTCACTGTAGTGCACTTACTCCACAGCATCCCCTTCATAGCCTGCATGCCCTCACATGGCATTGCAACATCCCTCAGCAGTCCTCATGCACTTACCAGCTGGCAGCCAGTTCCGTACTTGTATGGCATCACAGCACCCCCTCCCCAGCCCACATGAACTTGCTGCAGTACCACTGCCTCGTTTCACCTTTCCTCTGATCTCCTTGTGAGGTGCCCGGAACTTTGCGACTTCCTGCTGGCTTCCCCATTGACTTTCCTTGAGGGAGGCTGAAAAGAAGTCACAAATTGCAGTCATATGAGGCTCTCACTTAATGACCCAGGATTTTCACTTAACAATGGCACTGGGACTACTGGGATTGCTGTTGCTAAGTAAACTGGTTACATATCTTCTCTATGACCCCACTGCTTAGCACTGGAAATTCCAGGCCACATTACCCTTGTTAAGCAAGGACTACCTATAGACACTTTAAAATCATAGTACCTTAGTAGCTTTGTGTCTGATTAAAAATAAAAATAAAAGTGTTCTTTCCTGTTCCTGTTTTAGGATGAACAGAATTCTTCTTTTTCTTTTGCTACTTTAAGTCATCTTGCTTTTCTATATGGAACTGATTGAATATACTCTTTTTTATGATTAGGACTTTATATTACCTTGTTAAGCTGTCTTAGTTAAGAAAAAAAACATTTGACTGAATGTAATTCATAATACAAATTATACCGCCTAAGAACTATTTGTAATTTGAACGTGATGTCTATGGTAATAAAGAGATCACTACTTGATAGAGTTATACTCTCAAGTAATTTGAAAAATGAATTTTGTTTCATGCATGGATGAAATTTATAAGCTAGTAGTTAGATGATGAAGATCAAATTAAAAATGTTATTTCTCTAAGATTATTTTTTAAGACCATTACTTAGTGCACTCCTGCCTAAGGTACTTATTCTGCCACTTCTATTTTGACTTAATGTCTGTTAAGTATAATGGGAGTTGTAAATATGTATAGATGGTAAAGGGATAGCTATAGCCCTTTTACCCCATTGTATTATATCATAACAACTTGAAAAGTACTATCAATATTTTTTTCCCTCTGGAGCTATTAACTTGGGAGACAAGTTGCAGCAAGGTTAAAATAATATTTAATATGTTAAAGAATCTTTTACTTAATTCTGAACAGATTTTTGAACGATTAGTGATCTGCTATGCAGAGGTATATGAAGATAATTTAATATTTAATATATTAAGATACAACTTTGAGTAGTAGAGATATGTAGAAATTACTTCTTGATTTTATCAAACTCTTCCATAACATACTGTTTTGGGTTAGTTTGTATTGTTCCATTTTAATAATTCCTGTCAGAACTAATAATATCTATTTGAAGTAATGTTGAGGTACATTGTTTTTATATGGCAATCCCAAAAGGAACAAGCCTTTGGGGAGATGAACTAACAGAAGAAAGGCTTCCAAACTAAGCAGATGTCTAGAAAAAAAATGTTGCACATTGTCCTTTTGGCAAACTAGGCCCCAGTACCTTTTGACTATGGACATTTTTTTCCTTCTCCATCTGCTTTGGAACTGGATTATCCAAAACCCTTTGAACCACTTTCGAAGATATACTCCTGGAAATCTTTAAATAGCTCTGGAGCAGCATGGTGCAGAGAAAGTTCAGCATGATCCAGGGGGAAAAGTAGGACATTCAAATATTCTTGGAATAATGCATTCCTATCAACAAGTTTTGCACATCAGTAATTAGTACTGGTTCTTTTCTTATTTTCCTCTCCCCTCCTCCCTTTCCCCTCCCCTCCCCTCTCTTCTTTTTAAGTATTTGATCATGTATTTAGGTTCTGTGTCTGCTTCAGGCTTATCAGAAGAGGTCTGTGGGTAGAGGAAACTAAAAAAAAAAAGTTGTGTTAAGTCACCCATTCAAATAACCCTGTTTATTAAATTTAGTTCTAAACAAACATAGCCTTTCTAATATTAAATTTTACACTGCAGTATTGTAGGAAATTCCCACACCCAAACCAGTTGTCCCAGTTTGCTTATCTAGTCCATCAAGAAAAAAGATCTGAAGGGAAAGAACAGCTTTAAAAAAATGTCATTTTTAAAATTCTGTTGTCATGGTAACTGCTAAATATGCATTCCTAATTGCCTATTGGTTGATTCTAGGACTTGCTTTCCTCTTGGCACTTACCAAGAGGAAAATGATGTCAAATTAGAGAAGAATAATACAATAAAAACACTTAAACTCTGCAAAATTCATACATACTCTCACAAGCTCTGAAATATGAAGAAACAACACGTTATGCAGCTCTCTATACCTTATGTAAAGGAGAGAACAGGGAAGGTCCGGGTTTATTGCACTGTTTTTGGAACTTTTGATTCTTGCCTATATGCCCTGAGTTACCTGTGTTTGTTTTCCTTTCTCCCCATCGTAGGTTACCTTATTTCTTCTTGTGCTTGGTTGTGCTTAGATGATTGCATTCTTCTTTTAAGGAATATGAGCAATTTATGACAAGCTAACTTTAAAGGATAGATCTGAAAATTTATATGGTGATGGACAGGAAGTCTAAAGTATGAAGTTACAAGTTGCTGAATTAATGAATTTAGAGTTTTTCTAAAAACTAGATCCTCAGAACCATCAAAATTAAAATCATTCTCCTGAACAGTAATTCCAAGAACAAATATCTTAAAAATGTAAGGAAAAATGCTGTAAATTTCTTCTGACTCTCAAATTCCATACCAAGGACCTCCCACTGCTATAATCAGAATTTATACCATCTCTGATTCTGTTGAAAGTCGTGTATGGCCTGCTACACTTTGACATTTTCTTCATGATTTATTGTACTATGTTAAGATTATACACTTTTTCTGGACTTGCATGCATAGGCATCTCCAGAAACCTATGGAAAAATGTCACTTGCCATGTGCAAGTGATAATACTGGAGTGTCAGTTCTGCTCTTTAGATATTAGTGGTCAATTTTGCAATGAAAGTGCAAAAGGGAGGAGCTTCTTTTATGACATCTTGATAAATGCTTCATTGTTTTGACATTATTGTAGTTAGGAAACACATCTATGGTTATGTGAGTACTAGCATTGTGTTAGTGTTGTTTTCTATAGATCCCTTATACCAGTAATAATAATAATAATAATAATAATAATAATAATAATAATAATAATAATAATAATAATAATAATAATAATAATAATAATAATAATAAAGTTGGAAGGGACCTTGGAGGTCATCTAGTCCAACCCCGTGCTCAGGCAGGAAACCCTATACCATTTCAGACAAATGGCTGTCCAGTCTCTTTTTAAAAACTTCTAGTGTTGGAGCATTCACCACTTCTGGAGGCAGGTTGTTCCACCGGTTAATTGTTCTAACTGTCAGGAAGTTTCTTCTTAGTTCTAGGTTGCTTCTCTCTTTGGTTAGTTTCCATCCGTTGCTTCTTGTCCTGCCTTCAGGCGCCTTGGAGAATAGCTTGACTCCCTCTTCTTTGTGGCAGCCCCTGAGATAACCTTTTAGAGACCAAGTGCCCAAACTGCAACCCAAAACCCACTTATTTATCGCCAGGTGCCAGGTGGGCATGGCCCACTGATGGGCATGACTGTGGTGGTCATGGCAGATTGGGTGGATGTGGCCAAGGTGGGCGTGATCACCTCAATGTTGCTTGTGAGGAGTGTGTGTGGGCACCGGGTAGGGTTGGGGTAGATCCAGGGGGTCTCTGCAGGTGGGGTGGTGGGCAGGAGGCTCGTCCTGCGGGGAGAGGCGAGGCAAGGTGAGGCAGGGCGGGGGTGCCATTGTCACAGGTCAAAGTGAGGCAGGGGCCGGGGCGGCGGCTGCCTGACACCATCGGCCCCTGCACACAGAGGCCAGCAAGCACATGGGTGCTGGGATGCATCCAGCCACGTGGGACTTTGGCGAGTTAGCGGGCGGCTGGTTGAAGAGGGATGGTTGCCATCTCCAGAGCATGGTGCGCGTGCCCACAGAGAGGGCTCTGAGTGCCGCCCCTGGCACGTGTGCCATAGGTTCGCCACCACTGCCTTATATTATGCTGCTGAAGTAATATTTAGTTTCATTCCTCATTTAGGTTTGTTTAGGGCCTCTTTTGTTAATTTGTCTTTTATCCTATATGATTTCCTACAGTACTGAAGATTTCAACCCAAGTCAGAGAGAAGCTAGAAAGGAAGATTGTCTTGAATGTTGATTGCTAAGGAAATATCTTCCACTTTTGTTGTTCCATTCATTCCTGCAAAAATCAAACAAACAATAATAGACATATAAGGGGTTAATAACAAGTTCCTAAGTTTTCATGTGGTCAGTCTATAAAAGTATTAAATTACATTAGATAATATTGGATAAAATACTAGATAAGGTTTGTTCTAACTCCCTCCTAGATGTATTAGTATATTAGTTTCATATATGTTGTTATATATTAATGACTGAAATAATTTGAAGGTATATGAATATTTATTAACGTATTCTAAACTTCTAATGATTTAAAAATAACTGGATGAAGAAAGATACTTTTTAAAATTCTAGGCATTATTATAACACAAGGACAGATGGAACTTGATCTCATATTAGAATTACATCTTAAATGAGCATCTGTCAGTTATGAAAAGTGGGATTAACAACAAGCTTAGTTACTGATTATAATGTGCATCAAAAGATAAATTTTACATCTCTATTTACAAATACATGTCTTCTGTATATTGCTGAACATCTGCATATTCTCACTGAGGAATTATCTTAACTTTGAATTATCACACTTACAATTTCTTAAAAGAAGACACTTTGTATTGTACAAAATACAGATGCACATATATATGTATTTATAATCCATTGTTTATCTGAGAACACAAGATTTAATTCTGTCCTTTATTTTCTTTGGGAGATAGGTGGGGCTGAGGTGGGGGTTAGTCCAGGAACACTCCTAGTCAAAGCTACTGTATATCCATTCAGAAATGCAATTAAACACATATACCTCTTTTAGTACAGTCACTCAACTCTAAAGCATGCATTTGTAATCGCCCACTCAGATTTATATTCCCTACTGTAGTCACTGTTACTTTCATTACTACCTCCACCACTGGAAGCAGCAGTAATGCAGCAGCAGGAAGCTGTATCCTAGCTGAAGAAGAACTATATCATGGAATACAGCAGAGCCCCCCAAACTTTCCGGGTTGGTGGCCCGGAGGGAAAGGGAGGAGCAGGGAAATGTACATGCACATGTGTGTGTGCATATGTCTATGTGCATGTGCAAAATGGGTACACACACGGCAGTGGGGCTAGCGTGCACATGTGCAAGCAGGATGCATGCACCCATGGTGGCACTGGTAGTGGTGCTAGTGTCTACATGCATGTGCAAATGGGCTCCTAGTGTCCACGCGCACATGCAAACCGGCCGCTAGCGCCCACAGACATGCGCAAACTGCCGGCTAGGGCCTACACATATGCACAAACTGGCCACTAGTGCCCGCTTGATGCTGGTGATGCATGTGCAAACAGGGCTGCTAGACCTGTGTGGCGGCACTAGCGCGAGTGGGAAGGGTGCGTGCAGCCATTCCCACGACCCGGTAGCCAAGAGGCCATGGACCAGTACTGGGCCACGGCTTACAGGTTGAGGACCCCTGGTCTATAGAGCAGAACAATGGGGAGAAATATCAGTGGCAGTAACGAAGGAAGAAGGCTGGATCCTGAATCTCCTGGACAGTCAGGACTAGTGATAGAGAGAGTAGGCAAAGTTGGGAATGACAGAAGAGGAGATGATTGAGAGTGGGAAGGAAAAATTTGTGTGTCTGTATGCATATAAGCGTAAGTATTACAGAGCCCCGAGGGTTTATTGAGTGGCACAGTTTATATTATGAACATTAAAAAAATGAATAAAGATAACATGAAAGGAGGAGGAAAAATGGAAATAAAAAAGTGAAAAAAGCTTTTAAAGGCTGGTAACATGATGTATTATGTTGGTATCTAGTCAGAGAAAGGGAGAAATGGCTTCTTTGTGTGTTCTTTTCATATTATACCGAATATGTTTAGAACTTTTGTAAGGTATTATCTCGCAAGTAATTGGACAGTTAGTTCCTAATTGTATTACAATGGGGTGGCTGATTTTGATGCTACAAATCTCAGGACAAGCACTATATTAGGTCGGATACAAGCTTAATCTGGATTATGGAGCACACATTGAAATCGATGACAACTTAGTTGACTTAGTGACTTAACTTAGTCATAATTATATTAAATCTTCACTGATTTTGTGTGGCTGTATTAAAAAAAACCATTTTGATTGATCCACCACAGGAAACAGTGGAAACACAGTTAAAATCTCTTTTGCTTGATAAGACTAGTTGGCATGGCAGTCCAGGAGGAGTGCTACGTATCAGTTCAGCTACAGAAAAATTGTCAAGCTAAATTATATTTTCCAGAGCAAACAGAGAGGAGATGACTAGGATACAAGTCTAATTAATACATAACTCACATACATGTATGCATACATGCATGTATATACATGTATGTTATGTATTAAACATATATAGTAATACAGTTTTGTATTTAGCAACTAAAAACCACAGCAACACCTGTTAATGTATGTGTGTAGTCAAGACTTGAATTTCCCTAAAAATGAAACCATAACATATACCAAATATACCCTCTAATTCTAATTTTCCCACAGCAAAGCAAAATAAAGCAACAATAAACTTAGAGACATAACAACAACTACAATAACATGATGATGATGATGATGATGATGATGATGATGATGATGATGATGATGATGATGATGATGATGATGATGATGGAAGGAACCTTGGAGGTTATCTAGTCCAACCACCTGCTCAGGCAGGAAACCCTATACCATTTCAGGCAAATGGCTGTCCAGTCTCTTCTTAAAAACTTCCATTGTTGGAGCATTCACCACTTCTGGAGGCAGGTTGTTCCACTGGTTAATTGTTCTAACTATCAGGAAATTTCTCCTTAGTTCTAGGTTGCTTCTCTCTTTGGTTAGTTTCCGTCTGTTGCTTCTTGTTCTGCCTTCAGGTGCTTTGGAGAATAGCTTGGTTCTCTCTTCTTTGTGGCAGCCCCTGAGACATTGGAACACTGCTATCATGTCCCCCATCGTCCTTCTCTTCGTTAAACTAGACATACCCAATTCCAGCAACCGTTCCTTATATGTTTTAGCCTCCAGTCCCCTAATCATCTTTGTTGCTCTTCTCTGTACTCTTTATAGTCAAGGAATGTTTGTTTGTTTATTATTCAAGCAATTTCTCCATCTCTGAACCTGTGTTTAATTTGACTGTCTTTCATACTCCTGCTATTCTCCTCTCAACTATTTCAGCCAGTGGCAGTATAGGTGAAATTTTTGCCTTCTGTTTCTACACCAATATTCTCTGTAGCTCTTCAAGGCCAATTACAGGATATAGGAATATTTGAAACAAAATGGAACAGAAAGCATCATTTTTATCTTCAAGTTGAAAAACAACCTAGAAAACATATGTTTTATTTTACAGTTAAGGCGCAACTTTGAAGTGTCTGTTCCAGATATAGTACATTTTGAGATCAGAATGTTTTTAACTACTAGTGTTGTGCAAAACAATTAAACCCATGTGGCAACATTTGTTAATGTGAGTGCTTTTCAAAGCAACTGTAGCTTGAAGACTTGTATAGTTGTTTCCAGAGCTATCTAGGCATGCAAAGGCAATATTTCCATTGAGACCAATAACAAAACTATTGTGCATGTACAATGTATGTATCTTGAACGGCTGAATTAGATTTTTTTTTCTAAAATGGATTGACTAAATGACAAACAGATCTACCTTTCCATACACAAACAAGTCTTTAATATATATATATAAGTTCTAAACACTTGTTAATTTCCAAGTAAATTATGATTTGGAGTAGTAATAGTACTACAATAGCAGGAACAATTTTTATTTATACTTGTTTGTAATTAGGCTTACAGCTAAGTACAGTAGTCACAGGAATGAAATATAGCAGAAGGTAAACCAGTATGAGAAATAAAAGTTTAACAATATATGTTGATTTTGCTAAAGTACTAATTCTGAAAAAAAAAAGTAGTTGTAAGATTACTCAATATTCAGTCCATATTCAGTAGCCATTCATTCTTGACCGTCTTTCTTCTTATTTTATCAGTAATAAAATATTCCTCCTCACTGTATTCAACTAATTTTATGGTTAATTTTATAATTTTATGTCACATAAGACAAAAAGGGCAGAATCATTTTGCTTCTTTCAAAAGAAATTCCTATCACAGCCTTTTTCTGAACATATGAACATCTTAACATTTCTCCATCCATTTCTTCACCTTTATTATACAATCTGCAAAGGTATGTCTTATCTACTTGTTCCAGTTATTAACCAAATCAGTAAGTTTGGAAGATTTATATCAATAATAATCCTTTTTGTTTGTTTGTTTGTTCCAATTGTTGGAAACTGCCTGGACCAGTCCCTGCAGTTTTCTTGGCAAGGGTTTTCCAGAAGTGATTTGTCATTGCCTCTTTCCTAGGACTGAGAAAAAGTGACTGGCCCATGTTTGTCCAGCTGTAAAAAGGCAAGGTTAGAACTCACGATCTCCTGGCTTCTATCCTAGTGCCTTAACCCAGGGGTGTCAAACTCGCCACATCACGTGACCTGTCAGACATATCGTGACTTTTTCCCCATTGCCAGAGCTGGGGTTGGCGTGGTTTCGGCATAATGCATCCAGCCCATAGGCTGGCAGTTCGATACCCCTACCTTAACCACTACACCAAATTGTCTCTAATCATATTACATAAGTTACAATTTAGAATCACATGTGGCAATGTATATGAAGGAATTTGAGCACACCAAATACTTCAAAATATTTTGTAAATGATAAACTCTTGAACTTTCTCTACTATTGCTGAAACAATTATTGTAAAAATGGTTTTAGTAGTCAGAACGTTATTCAATTATTTGTTTTCTTATTCAGTTTTCTCTGAGAATAAAAGAAGTGGTATGTTATACATTATTTTAACCAACTAGTGAAAAAGTATTGTCCAGAGACAGGGAATAGTCCACAAATTTTCTTTGCTGAATTATACAAAATTTAAAGTTGAGTATATTCTTAATTTCACATGCTAACCAATTAATGCTTAAGATCACCCAACACAAATTAGAACTCTATGTGAGAAAAGAGATGCTGGATGTTCAAACTGGCTTTAGAAAAGGCTAAGGAACATGAGACATTGCTGATAAATAAAATAAGCTAGTAAGTGGTTCATAGATTATAGAAAGGCGTTTGATTGTATTGATTACATCAAACTGGAATGTGCTCAAGAAAATGGGAATCTCAGAACATCTCAGAATAAAGCACCTGAGATCAGGACAAAAAGTAAAGGATGGAAGATTATCAAAAAGAGATCCAACATAAAATTAAGGAGAAATTATAGTGAGAACAATTAATCAATGGAACTGTTTGCCTATCTAAAAGGAGCTGTGGTAGCACAGTGATTAGAATGCAGTATTGCAGGCTAACTCTGCCAACTGCCAGCATTTTTATCCTGGTTGGCTCAAGGTTAACTCAGCCTTCCATCCTTCCGAGGTTGGTAAAATGAGGACCCAGATTGTTGGGGACAATATGCTGACTCTGTAAACTGCTTAGAGAGGGTTGTAAAGTACTGTGAAGCGGTATATAAGTCTAAGTGCTATTGCTATTGCCTCCAGAAGTTGTGGGTTTTCAAGAAGGATTAGACAGAGATTTATCTGGAATAGTATAGGGTCTCCTGTTTGAACAGGGAGTTGACTAGAAGACCTCAAAGTTCCTTCCAACTCCACTATTATGTTATTTTTTATTATCTCATTATTCTCATAAGATGAGAAACTTATATACAAATCATGAAACCACAGTATGGATAGAACATGATGAAACACTGGCTCCATGTTGGCAAATGAGTGCAACAAGTTGTATATTCTATCCTTATTTATTCAACCTATATGCTGAATATATATGCAGGGAAATGGCATTGATTTTAAAATTGGAGGAAGAAACGCAAATAACCTTTGTTATAACAGTACCCTAGTAGCTAAATAACAGTACCCTAGTAGCTAAAAATAAAAAGGATATGTGAGCTCTAGTAATAAAAGTTAAGGAGCAAAGTGAAAACGGTTAGATTAAAATTAAATATAAAGGAAGTAGAACAATCAGCCTTAGAATTGGAAATGATGATATCAATGTAGGGATAGTTTCTTCCTTTTTGAATCCACCATCAACAGTAAAGAAGCAAGCAGTCAAAAAATATACTGCAAAGTACTTGCTTAAGGAGCCCTGAAGGCCTTAGAAAAGATATTCAGATTTTGTGTTGTGTCTATATCTACAAAGATCAAACAAATGCAAGCCATGGTATTCACTGTGTGATGCCAGTGCAGTAAAAGTTGGAAGCAGGCTAGGATAAGTATTGCTACTTTGGAGTTTTGATGTTGGAGAAGACACCTGAGAATAAAATAGACAACTAAGAAAACAAAGAAATGGATCATTGAATGACTTAATCCAGAGTTTTCACTTGAGGGACAAATGACCAGGCTCAAATTATCCTACTTACTATATTATATGAAAACCTAGTTTTCTAGAGAAGGGTCTAATGCTGGGAAAGGGAAAGGGAAAGAGAAGCGGATAACCAGCAGCAAGGTGGATGGACAATGGGAATGGGTGCACTATTAGAAGATCTGAATGACCCAAGTTAGACACAAATCGTCATGGAGGAAATCTATCTGTTGTGAATAAGAGCTGACACCAACTTGATGACAGATAACCCTTCAAATCTTGGTAATAATCAGGTTCCTCACATACTTAATTCAAGAGATATTATACTTAAACATGTACAATATGTTGTAATGTATTAAGATGTCCTGTATGGTATGAAAATATAACTTTATGCAAGTATAGAATTGGGCATTAAAAATGGTCATTAACTGAATCCCGAAATGTAATTATCGTCAAGGTACCTTCTTTCATGCTTGGTGGCTATGCCCTGAAGCGAAAAAATATTGCATTAAAATACAAGGGTGGCTACAAGATTTAACAAAATGTCAAATCGAATTAAATCTGGAAACATTTCTCCTGGGAATACTTAAAAAGAAATTTGATAAGAAAATAAGATATCTGATCTTACATATACTAACTGCGGCAAGAATTGCATTTGCGCAATATTGGAAGGAACGCAATATACCACCAGAGGGGTTGATTATTCAGAAAATTTATGAATGTGCCGAGATGGACAAACTCACCTTAGAATTAAAAGAAAAAGATGATTCGGAATTTTATGCGGTTTGGGAAAATTGGTATAATTGGATAGACAATAGAAATAAAAATTGGAAATATACATTTATTTATTTATTTATTTATATTTAAACTTCTATGCCGCCCTTCTCCCCAGAGGGACTCAGGGCGGCTCACAGCATGTTAAAACACAACACAAAAAAAAACAACATTTCCCCTATAAAACCAATTAAAAAGCAAATATATTAATAGCTGTGTCATATTTAAAATCTTTGAAAATTTTTAAAAATTATTCCCTATTTAAAATTCACCCTAGGTCAGTCCCGCTTGTTGAAAAAGCCATGTCTTGAGGGCGCGGCGGAAGGTTAGGAGATCCGGAATCGTCCGGATCTCGGGGGGTAGCTCGNCGAGATCCACGTCGGGTCAGAGGCCGCAGAGGCACGACTCGGTCCAATGCTGCGGCGGCAGTTGTCTCCCAGGCCGCCGCCTGATTTTCCGCCGAGTCGTGGACTAGATCCTCCGGATATGGCCCAAGCTCCATCAGGAACCTCTCAGGGTCCATCAGTCGCCTGGGACGGAACCATCTAGGGGGTTCCGTCTCCCTGCAGCGAGGGGGAGCGGTCCGGAAGACCAACCTTAGGAGAGAATGGTCTGACCATGACAAGGGCTCAACCACTATCTCCCCTATTGTCAGATCACCCTATTGTCAGATCACATAAGGTTATTGTGTAAATTAGGTTATTGTGGGTTAGATTGAATGTACATAGTGTATATATTGTATAGAATGTAGATCCATAGTATATAAAAATGACATAGTCTGCTGAATACGTACTGTATTAAAAAAATGGTCATTAACTGAATCCCATGGTCATCAGATGAGGCTACCTCCTGCCAGTTTTCCACAATCAAAGTCAATGGGAAACTGGCAGGAAGTTTGAAATCTCAGACTGGCAGACAGATAAATAGCTGATGCCGGGTGAGGAAGGGAGAGACGGAATGTGCAGCAGGTGCAATGTGGTTTAGGGAGGGTGTGAGTGTAAGAGGGTATACAAGAGGCATGACGATCAAAGATGTGAGGAGTTGCACAAGAGCAAATCAGGAAAAGTGTGCAAGGGTATAAAGAAAAAACAGGGAGGGTGCACAGATATGACTTGTGATTTTCCCTGCTGGTTTCCTATTTGATTTTCTTGGAAGCTGATAGGGAAAGTTATAAACAGCAATCACGTGATTGCAGGGTGTTGCAACCAGTCGTATGTCCAAACTGCCTAAATTGTAAGTCCAAATTGAACAAACAAACGTAACTTCTTAACATGCTTCACGTTTAACTTTCCTATTAATCAGCTCTTTGGATTCTAATCAAATTAGTAATAGGGACTGTTCACAATGTTTTGGCTACTTAACTGGCTGTAACTTAAATTTATTTACTAAATAAATTTTAGCTATATGCTGAACATATTTATACATAATTAATAAACTCCTATTTAATTACGAGGCTTAAGTCATATATAATGCCAAACTATAGCTAAGGAAATTAATTATGAGTTGATATGATTATTGAATTAACAAAGCATGGTATTTGTTGGAGATATCAACTCTTGCAAAAACAGTATTTGAAGGAAAGGTCAGAGTTATTAAATGAGAAAATTTTCTTGAGTTAGAAAGTATTTCTAGATGAGAAAATTCAGAGTTCTTGCCTTTTGTATGAAATCTTTTTCAATACTTCTTAAAATAAGCATTATCATGCAATAGCAATAGCGCTTAGACGTATATTCTGCTTCACATTGCTTTACAGCCCTCTCTAAGCGGTTTACAAAGTCAGCATATTTCCCCCAATAATCTGGGTCCTCATTTTACTGATCTTAGAAGGACTGAAGGCTGAGTCAACTTTGAGCCGGTGAGAATTGAACTGCCGAAATGCTGGCATTTGGCAGTCAGCAGAATTAGCCTGCAATACTGCATTCTAACCACTGCACCATCACGGCTCAGTGTTGTATCTTTCTTACATATACAGTAAATGCAACATTGTTTATACATTTTTCAATATTTTTTTTCTGTCCTGCATTAATAACAGTCCTGTATAATGTGCAAATTTGGGAAGTGCTTGCTTTTAGTTAAAGATGTGGGGAAAATGCCTGAATTTAGATTTCTGGAAGATGATTACAGTTTGAGATTTGACAATACAGTATATTACTAAAAGACAATAAGAACAAGATTTTCCATGGATATGAATATTGGATTGAGGCCAGTAGAAAGACAAAGATACGCTTTTTACATAGATGTACCTTAAGCTCATCCCACTTGCAACATAAAAGGTAGACTATACTGCAACTCTGTCACAAAGAGGAAAATCTCTTACCCTCCTCAGGCGAAGTAAGTCCTCAAATATATAAAACGTCTTTACTTTTAAAAGAAAGGGGAAAAATACAACAGCATCTCCTTTCTAGGAAGCAAGTCTATAAAATTAAGAGGCAAGGTGAAGCACAACAGCACTCTTTGTTATCATTCTTATGCTCTGAATATGAGCAAGTTCCATTTTCTGAATTATTGTGTTCTAGACCAGGGATTTTCAACCTTTTCACCCATTGTGCCACTTTTAGGATATGGCAATATCTGAGTACCACCAGACGCCTAGGAAGGTGTCAAAAACTTGATGACCCCCCCCCAAAAAGGAAAAAACTGATAAAGTACAGGTAGTCCTCGACTTACAACAGTTCGCTTAGTGACTGTTCGAAGTTACAATGGCACTGAAAAAAGTGCCCCCCAAGCCACAGCCGAGGAAGACACCTGCCTGCTTGCCTGGCCGCGCTCTTCCTCCTGTCCGAGGTTTTCATTGTTGTGAGCATTTCTGTTGAGGATTGGCAGCGAGGGTGGGGTGGGGGTGTTTGGTTTTTATTCTGGGTGGTTGCAGCAGGTTTTGGTCACTTCACATGACCCTGGGACACTGTGACATCATAAATATGAATCAGTTGCCAAGTATCTGAATGTAAATCACAAGACCCTGGCGATGCTGCAACATTACAGCTGATCGGCGCCTTCTGGGCTCAGCAGAAGTGCCAGGAACAGTGCTGCTTTCCAGCTGATTGGTGCTTCTTCAGGGCTCAGCAGAAGCACCAGGATCAGTGCCGAGCTCCAGCTGGAGCCTGGCGCTGATCCTGGCGTTTCCACTGAACCCTGACACTCCCGAAGAAGTACCGATCAGCTGGAAAGCAGCACTGATCCCGGCGCTTCCGCTGAGCCCTGACAGCCCTGCAGCTCCAGCCATCTCTCGCTCAGGCTTGTGCGGTGCTGCCACTGGTTCAGCTCATTCCCCTCCCCTGCTACCACTTTTCTAGGATGGTTGCATACCACCTGCCAGGTGCCAATGTACCACAGGTGGTACCCTTACCACTGGTTGAAAAGCCCTGTTCTAGACAATTGAAAGAAAATCAGGCTGTCCAAACCACACTTAGTGATGAACTCGCAGAATAAGGGCATAAAACACTCTTATGAATATCCTTCAGATAATCCAGATGGTAGAGCTAGAGGGAAAAGTTTTGTTATGAAATTAATATCTGATTGTTAAACAAAATATTTTTGATGGCATGAGTATTAGCTGCTATAATGAAGTAGCAGAGGAATTGGACAAAACGTAACATCTAATTATTAATTCTAATGCAAAGGTTTTTGTTTTCACAGAGTGTTACCTTGGGGGGAAAAAACCTAAAACCTAAAATTACAAATCAATATGGTTCTTCAGAGAATATGAGTCATCAGGAAAATGCCAAAGTCTATTCTTAATTAGATTTTTCTTATGGTTAGCATAGAAACTGTCACTTTTTGTGTGCATTCTCCCATTGATATTTTTAGAAATACATTTCCTTACGTAAAGAAGAAGGCATCACAGTGAAAAAATGTATTTTTATTAGAAAGAACTGTGCAGGACTTTGGAAATAATTTGAAAAAGGTAGTTCAGAGACTACAGATACTACATGCTCTGGATATGAAGTAGCTCCATTGAAGGATTGGAGACGAGTGCTACATTCTCATCCCTGAATGCTGGGAAATTTATTTTAGGAAGCTAATCTGAGGGTAGATATATACTTTTCAATTTTGGTTGCAATTAAGTGCTCCTAGAATAAAGTACTCTGTTCTATTCTGTACAGTATATACTGTACCTATATATAGACAAAGCAGAATTATTCAAAGTGGTAGGAGTGTAACCAGAGTCCCAACTAGAAGAATTAGGTATTCAGCAGGGGGAAAGTATCAACTTCCTCTTGTAGAATTTTAATATCAAGTTTCCTTTCTAGAAAAAAAAATGCTTTCAACCTTACTCTACATTTTTTATTTTTTTATTCCTTCCAAATTTGATTATTTTTTTTCTGAAAATGCAAAATTATGTTGTTAGTTGGCAAGGATTGTTACATTGTGCTGTTTATGCAACAGTACAGTTGAATTCTCAGTGATTTTGAAATAAAAAAAGTCACATAGGTTTGAGTAAATTTGGTTTGCAACTGAAGTAACGTTTAGGAGTTACAGACTATCTATGAAAACTTCCTGAATGAAAAATAATAACTGTGAATTGATTTGAATTGTACTTATATATAATCCTAAAATACCTCTTAAGATTCATAGAATTCACAAAATGCTAGTTTATGTTTGTCAGTTACCTGTATTCTATAACTGGAAATAATTTCATAAGTATTCACCTGAACATAAAGAATAATTAAGCTAAGTTGGTTAGCATCTTTTGCCTATCATTTGGTTTTGTTGCTAAAGCTATTTATGCATACTGATTTCATACATTTGATATTTAGAATTTGTAAGAGTGGTTTGGAAATACTGGTTTTTTTTTTACAGTTTCAAACATTCAACTTGTATATCCACATGAGGAAGCAATGTAACATCTTTTCAGGTCATATGATTCTATTTATGAAGATAAATCTAGATATATATGAAAACCTATCCATATATTAGAATAATTTATTATTTCTGTTTATAACTGTAAGTGAAGTCTGTCTTGTCACTTTACTTTGAGCTAAAAAAATTGGATTAAATAGCAATAGCTTGAATTATCCTGTAGTCCAGAAAACAATCTTATTTTGAGGTATGATTTTTTGGATGTTCAACTATATTATACATTTTCTAGATGAACTATTTTTTCCTGAGTTTTGGTGTGGTGTGGATGGATTGAAGATTTGGTGTGGTATGGATCATTGAAGATACAGAAGTTTTATTTTTAGAAATACGATTTCTATATTTTTTTTTATTCAGGCAATGAGCATTTGTGTATTAATTGGTAAGACATATTATCTTTAATTTTATTTATGTTGGGCATAACATCTTTGTGACTCAGTGGTCACAAAATTAAACATGAGTTGTTCCAATCAAATAATAATTTCATTATGTTAGATACAAATTTTATTGCGGTTTTATATTGAACTGAACACTTTCTGGTTGGATCATTCTGAGACCGATTCTTATATGCAACATATAGTAATTATATATTTTAAGTAACAAAACAACCAGCAGTTTTAAAAAGAAATTGTGTTGTTAACCTAACAATTACACAAATGTTTCTGTTGAGCTGCCAAACTAAATGAATGAATCATTATGCTGTTTTCTCCTTCCAAGCTGAAATAACTGTGTCAGAGCAAATAAACATGATCTGTAAACACACATGTATATGCATATACATGTACACACTTATGTATCCACTTACCACATGAATGAAGACATACTGTCGTAGCAATTTGCTGGTGACAGCTTAATACTATAAATAGAATAAAATCGTTTATTTATTGTAAGAACTAGCATATACTGTAGAAAGAAACAGTGAAAAACAGAAAAACAATTACCTTGGATTATTTAAGGATGTTCCTATTCCTCCCATAGCGGCCAACTTCCTGAATATCACACATTCAGAGATGTATAGCCAGTGCTTTTTTTCTAAAAAAAAAAAAAAAAAAAGGTGCCGGAAATCACACACGTCATACAACCTGCCTTGCCTACCCTACAAGGTTCCATCCAAAAAAGATGCCGGAACTCCGTTCTGGGCGTTCTATGAGAAAAAAAGCCCTGTGTGTAGCCATGTATTCAGAACACATTTTTCACACATTTGTTACCTTGAGTTCTATACGGTCTATATATCTATGTCTATTTGTGTCATATAAAATAATAGCTTTTTCCAAATAGAAATTTTTAAATAAAATGGAAAAAGCATACTGTGCAATATTTCCTCTTTTTAAATATTTTTTAATTCTTTAAAAAATATTTTTAAAATCAATACTTTTTTTAAAAAAAGATCAGTAATTACATTCTACTTTTCAAGTCCATTCTAACATCCAAAAGTATTATTTAGTAATGATATTACTACTACAGGCAGTCATTATGGGGCTTGCTATTCTGAAGGACATAAGTTGATATGTCTGTAACAGAATAACAAAGGTGGAAGGGACCTTGGAGGTCTCCTAGTCCAACCCCTGTTCAAGCAGGCAACCCTATACCATTTCAGACAAATGGCTGTCTAATCTCTAATTAAAAACCTCCAGTGACAGAGCACCCCACAATTTCTGAAGGCAAGCCATTCCACTGGTTGATTGTTCCCACTGTCAGGAAATGTCTCCTTATTGTAAAGAAATCCTTCTGTTCCTATTTCTTTTAATCTGTTTAGTGAATGCTCGCTTATGAGGCACCGTATTCAACACGTTATAGCAGAGGTCCCCAACATTTTGGGCACCAGGGACCGGTTCTGTGGAGAAAGGTCTTTCTGTGGACTGGAGGGTGCATGGTTTTGTGTGCTGCCTGCATCCCGCTGATGGGGCTTTGCTTGTTTGTGCGGACTGGTTGCTGGCATGCCGTGGCCCAGTACTGGTCCACGGACCAGGGGTTGGGGACCCCTGTGTTATAGTGTCTGACTGTTTTTGATTTTACCTGAGACTACTTTCAGGCCTGCTTGTTCCTCTCTTGCCTCCTTCCCTTATGTTACATGGTTGGTGCTAAATTTTTGCTTCATTTAAACTACAATTCCCCACTGCATTGTAAATAGGAACTTTAATGTCAGTTAACTAACAAGAAGTCACTTTGTTTATCAGCCTCTGCAAAGTTATTGACTCACCATGAGATGCTCTTGGTTGAAGTTCAATCTAGTAGCCTGACATTAATTTGATGATTTCTATTTCTGGCTTAAAGGGCAGCTTTTGTTCAGCTTTTGCTGAACTGGTATCAAGGGGAGCAGAAATGCATGCAAATGATGCTGATCCCTGACTTGTTAAAACAATTTAAAAAATACTTCTATTTGTAAGAGTCTGTGCAAATGTAGCTTAAAAAGAAGTTTGAATAGATTGAAACAAGGGAGAACAACCTCTAGTTTAAACTGTAAATTAGACATAAGAAAATTGCATGGTTCTGAACACAGTGAGCAGTGTTGTTGTTGTTATTAGTTGCGAAGTCGTGTCCGACCCATCGTGACCCCATGGACAACATTCCTCCAGGCCTTCCTGTCCTCTACCATCTTCTGAAGTCAATTTAAGCTCACGCCTACTGCTTCCGTGACTCCATCCAGCCACCTCATTCTCTGTCGTCCCCTTCTTCTATTGCCCTCAATCTTTCCCAGCATCAGGCTCTCCTCCAGTGAGTCCTTCCTTCTCATTAGGTGGCCAAAGTGCTTGAGTTTCAACTTCAGGATCTGGCCTTCTAAAGAGCAGTCAGGGTTGATCTCTTCTAGGACTGACCGGTTTGATTGCCTTGCAGTCCAGGGGACTCACAGGAGTCTTCTCCAGCACCATAGTTCAAAGGCCTCAATTCTTTTGCGCTCAGCCTTTCTTATGGTCCAACTTTCACATCCATATATTGCAACTAGGAAAACCATGGTTTTCCAGTGAGCAGTACCTTCAGGCTATAAGAGAAGCCAGACGACTTTCAGCTGACTGAAGGAAGGTGGGACAGCATGGCAAGCAGCCCCAATTTTCCTATTTCTGAGATAATTGATCGATTTCTAAATTGATGTTATTGTGGCTACCACTTTCTTTCAGAAGATAGGAACAGATGTGGAAAAATGGCAAGGAACTGCAAGGTGCACTTCATTACCTTTTAAAAAAAAAGCAAATAACCCTCTTTCCAGATTTTGTAGCACACATATTTAGAATTCAGCAGTCTCAATAACTTTTTTTTTGCTGCTTCTACAAGATGGAACAGCAGTGGTTGATATGAGCAATTGGAGTAAAACCTTCTGGATGTTTGAAATCCCATTCATTTTCTGTCCCCACTCATTTTGGAGACAGATTCAGAAGTCTAAGATCCTTGCCAATTTCTTTTGGTAAGCTTTTCTTTCTTTCTTTCTTTCTTTCTTTCTTTCTTTCTTTCTTTCTTTCTTTCTTTCTTTCTTTCTTTCTTTCTTTCTTTCTTTCTTTCTTTCTTTCCTTCCTTCCTTCCTTCCTTCCTTCCTTCCTTCCTTCCTTCCTTTATTTTTACAAATAACTGAAAGCAGAGAATACAGACAATCTCGTTCTTCTCCTATTTTCCCTATAACAACAATCCTGTGAGGTGGATTGGACTGAAAGAGAATAAGTGGCCCAAGGTCACTCAGCTGGCTTTCAAGGTGGGAATTGAACTCATGGTTTCCAACTTTCTAGCCTGGTGCCACTAGACCAAACTGGCATATGTGTCTATGTGCATAGAACGCATATGTCCATTTATGCTAATAAACAGCTGACCCTCACTTGGTATTTTCATCTACTTTCTTAAGTTAATTATTATTCTGTGCTGGAACGATGTTATATAAGTTTTTTGGGGTTTTTTTGCAATGCACTTTTTTCAAATTCAAATTATTTTCTAAATTAATAACATGTTTATAGGGCAGTGGTGGTGAACCTATGGTACGGGTGCCAGAGGCGTCACTCAGAGCCCTCTTTGTGGGCACGCGTGCCGTCGCCCCAGTCCTAGGCCTTCAGCTGGGTTTTATAAAACCTTTTCGCTTTTGGCCTCTACCACCATGTACAAAAAAAAAAAGGTTCAATAATCAGTCAATTTCAACTTCTCGCGGGGAAAAAAAAGATCTTGCAAAGTTGGAATTGATTGATTGAACTTTTTAGTCCCACCCAGTCTGCCGTTACCACCCCAGCCACGCCCACCCAAAGGGCCACGCCCACCCAATTGGCCACACCCAGCCAATGGGCCACACCCACCCAGCACCCGACGATGCATAAGTGGGTTTTGGGTTGCAGTTTGGGCACTCAGTCTCTAAAAGGTTCGCCATCACTGTTATAGGGAATACTTTTACTTGGGTATGGTGTTTTTGTTTCTTTTTGTATCAAATACATATATGTATAAGTCTTCAGAAATTAAAAAAAATCCATGTAAACAAAAGAAGTTTGAAATTATTAACAATTCATAGTTTTTCTTGGTTTGGATTCACATATTATGATAAACCAAAAAGAAACAGTTTATTTGTTTATCATTAGGTTTGAATTAGGTGTTGTAGTTTAACATTATGTCGTAAATTGAAATAAAATTCACAACCTACTATATCCTGAAGAACCTTGCATTACTTTAGTTTCTGGACACTGCTTACATCAAGCAAAGAAGCATCTGCTTTGTGGTTTTATCTTAAATATGTTAAACAAGTTTAATTTACTTGCCAGTAGAAAACTTTTGATCATCAAATAAGGTAACTAAATCATTCCTGATTTGCATTTTTCATATTTCCTGTTTCACACTGTTAGACTGAGAGTTGTTTGCTTAGACTTGCCCGGTAGTCTCATCTAATGTCTGAGGGTACTCACTGTGGCTGGAAAATGGAATTTTCCCCTTTAATCAGTATTTTTGATCTGTGGGCTTGGCCATAATATTAAATTTGCCTCTGGCTTCTAATGATATACAGTTTGTTACCAACATTAATACATAATAATACTTTTAACATGGTTAAATAACCTTTTCAAGGAGTATGGCAGCCAAAAGATGTTGTGGTGACAGGACAATTGGCAGTTAGAGAGGTAGACAAAGGTGGGACCAGTATATCATTCTGGAGAACGCATTTTCAAAGGTTGTTTGTTGGATAGATCTAAGGGCGATCTATGGTATTGTGTTTTTGCTGATATCTTAGACTGGCTCTATGGGTGTCAAACTTGCCACGTCACATGACATGTTGTGACGTATCGCAACTTTTGGGGCATTGCTGGAGCTGGGGTGGGCACGGCCTCTGTATGATGCAACCGACCTATGGGCCAACAGTTTGACACCCCTGCTCTACATGGAGACTATGTGCATAGAACAGTAATACACTTTATGTTAGCCCCACTGGGATTAGGGTTTAGTAAGGGGCATATGTAATGCACAGAAGGTGACAGTGAGCATGGTTGGGTTATGTGTAACAGCCAGGCATCCCCTGCAGCTGATGGTATGATATGACAGAAGCAGTTTGGGGGACTTTCAGTAAGCCGAGGATAGTCAGTTGATGGTTGTCATGTAAAGGTGGTTATGTTAGATCAGGGGTGTCAAACTCACAACGTCACGTGACGTGTTGCGATGTATCGTGACTTTTTTCCATTGCCAGCAATGGAAATGATGCATCCAGCCCGCGGGGCGGCAGTTTGACACCCCTGTGTCAGATGGATTTAAAGGAAGAATGAGGGTTGGGAGGTCTGATGGTACAAATACTACAGATGTTATTATCTAGTGGTGACAGCTAGAGATGTGTATGGTGAGAACCTAGGAATGGGCCTAATTCTGGGAAGGTAGAGTAGATGCTTGATAACAACCTTCTGGCACTCAATATTCATGAAAATTCTATCCAAAGTTTCTTATAATAATTGGTGTCATTTTACTGCTTTGCTAATTATAAATCCCTGTATAAGTACTTATTGTAGTTATATGTAGCAATTGCTCATAGGCGAGCAATTAAAGGCTTTTGTATAATAAATAAGAATTCAAAATTTAAAACTGTTTTGCATGGAACTTTGGGCTTTGTTAAAATTTATTGATGAATCATAATTGACTTTATGTTCATGTTTATAGAATGTAATGTAGAATGTTTATTTTACTGAAGTCTTCTTGCTAGTAATGAATGATAATATAAAGACAAAGTGTTTATAATAGTATGCCAGTGAAGTACTAATCTAGTGTTAAAAAATGACAGTGGAGTCTGCAGTTCTAATGGATATCCAGATCTTCATTAATATGCACATTAACTCAATGTAATTGACTGTAAGCCAGATGGACAGTAGTAAAATATTTAATAATGAACCTCTTCGATGCAGTATTTGCTGCCTCAAGGAGAACAATAAAAGCATCCAGACTTACTTTAATGTCTCTCAATAAAATGTTGGTATATTAACAGGCAAAATGATGGTGTCATGCAAAGCCTTTAAAGAGTTAGAGAATTAAAATCTGTTAAACCATAAATTGCTTCACTGCAAGAGTTTACCAAGAGAACAGATAAGATTATCAATGGCCTCAAGATTGCTGCAGGTGTGTGTGGAGTTTTGGTGAATAGTAGTGTACTTGAAGGTGAAGGTTATAAATATAATTGATCCTATTTGGAAAATAATAAATCTTGAGTATCTCAGAGTTACAGCCCAGATTCTAATTTATTTAGCAAGTAATAATAAATACCTAAGCATCTACAATATGGAAAAGTGGACAATAATATTAAATCTGGCAGTAGGACTAGTAGTCTTTTTAAAATTTGAGATTTCTATTACCATCAAGGAATCCAAGGGCATAAAGCAGGGGTGTCAAACT